>NW_021833686.1:52500-55448 GCF_006345805.1 Octopus sinensis
GAAATGTTTGATATTTACCCCTGTTGATGGCGTGGGCTGGAGGTGGCGGGGCTCCAGATATGCGTGCGCATGCGTAGTAATCTCCAATGGATTCAATCATTGACACCAAAACGCCAGACATCATACCAAGAACTCCTCCAAGACTCACCGTTGGTACCCCCCACTGACCTGAAATGGAATTTTCATATATATATATATATATATTATATATATATATACATATATATAGCGGTGCATGTAGCCTTTTGTCTTATATATGAATATAATATATATATATATATATATATAGCGACGCACGTACCCTTTTGTCTTATATATGTATATATATATATATATATATATATATATATATATATATATATATATATATCATCATCATCATCATCATCATCATCGTTTAACGTCCGCTTTCCATGCTAGCATGGGTTGGACGGTTCAACTGGGGTCTGGCAAGCCCGAAGGCTGCACCAGGCCAGTCAGATCTGGCAGTGTTTCTACAGCTGGATGCCCTTCCTAACGCCAACCACTCCGAGAGTGTAGTGGGTGATTTTATGTGCCACCGACACAGGTGCCAGACGAGCTGGCAGACGGCCACGCTCGGATGGTGTTTTTTATGTGCCACCGGCACAGGTGCCAGACGAGGCTGGCTGACGGCATATATATATATATATATATATATATATATATATATATAAATAGGGTTCAGCAAAGATTTGCTTTATCACATACCGAAGTTTAGAAATAGCAGCCAAAAAACCTTACCTATTTCTTCTACTTTAAAAAGTGACTCCCAGAAAAACCCAAATACTTGAATTAATTATTTTACCCATTGTTATTATATATATTATATATATATATTATATATATATATATATATATATATATATAATATAATATATATATATATATATATTATATATTATAATATATATATATATATATATGCTAGCTTCTGCACGCATTTTATTCTCTCCTTGTTTCTCTCCGTGTTTCTTTTTTGTGTATCTTTCTGTCGAAGAGCGTAGGCTCGAAACGTAAAAGACTTGTTTTATTTATATTCCTGAGCGCCATACTAATACAATTGTTTGTTTGTATTCCACCTGCCTTCGTCTTTTGTTTATTTTCATAAAGCTTCCCGTTATATATTATGAATTAATAACTAAAATAATCTAATTATTTTTACTCCTGATCGGAATAGCATTTACTGTTTGGCTATTCTTATAATATACACTTGGCTGCCGTGAGGGGATTTAAAATTGACGTATCTTGGATCTATGCGTGCAAATATTTGTATGTAGACATGTTAATCTGCTTTGGACGGTATGTACAATTATTTGTATTTATATTTCCTGTGTATTGTGTTGACGAAGGAAAAAAGCTTGCTTATGGTTTTAATCCAGAAATTGGAACCATTTCACAATTAACGTGAGATCTTTTTAATATTCTTTCACTAGCCCGCTTTCAGCCAAATGTATGTTTATCTGGAGTTTTTGGTAGATTTTTTTTTAAAGATATCGGCGCTTCAAGCAAAAAAGAAAAGGAAAGAAAAAAGGAAAAAAGAAGAAGAATATTTAATCGTTAGTTAGTTAGGAGCACTCCGTCGGTTACGACGATGAGGGTCCCAGCTGATACGATCAACGGAACAGCTTGTTCGTGAAATTAACGTGCAAGTGGGTGAGTACTCCATAGACACGTGTACCCTTAACGTAGTTCTCGAGGAGATTCAGCGTGACACAGAGTGTAACAAGGCTGGCCCTTTGAAATACAGGTACAACAGAAACAGGAAGAAAGAGTGAGAGAAAGTTGTGGTTAAAGAGTACAGCAGGGTTCACCACCACCCCGTGCAGGAGCCTCGTGAAGCTTTAGGTGTTTTCGCTCAATAAACACTCACAATGCCCGGTCTGGGAATCGAAACCGCGAGTCCGCTGCCCTAACCACTGGGCCATTGCGCCTCCACATTTAATCGTACACCACCGTACATATCTCTATGAGATATTTAGAAATTTAATATTTCTGATTTTGGTGATCAGTGAATATACTTCACTGAAAATTAGATATATATATTTACGAAGTCGAGACAGATATCTGCAGCTAGAAGGCTTCTGCTACTCTAGACCGATGATGGGCAAAGACCCTGAAACATGCGTGTCTCTAGATGCAGGCCTAGCTGTTGGGGGTGTTTGTCTCCCCTTCGTAAATATATAAGGACACAGAAAATGTGTCGGAGCCGACAGGAAGCGTTCGATGCTTCCTAGGGCTAAACAGCGGTGATGTAATCCCCTACTGTCACGGTAAATTGACAGTATACAACTATTATATCGCTCCACCACCGTACATATCTCTATGAGATATTTAGAAATTTAATATTTCTAATATTTAATCAGTTTTGAGTAAATTCGATGAAATTCTGTCATTTTATTCATTCTTCGTGAGCGATGTTAATAATGTTCTATTATGATTCCATCAGGAATCATAATAGAAATATGATTTATATAGAAGGTGGGACATGTGGAGATTCTCATTTGGTGTACGTGGCAGAATGCACGAAACACCACTTGATTTATGTTGGTTGTACAACAGAACAATTAAACAAAAGATTTAATAGGCATAGCTATGACGTCAGGAAAAATAACAGTAGTTCAGCAGAACTCACCGAACATTTTGCTTCAAACCGTAGCGGTTTTGAAAAATACTTGAACGTGCATATTCTTAGAAAATATTCTGAATCTATTACACTTTCAGTACTCAAAATGCATGAGGAGAAATATGTTTGCAGGTTATTAGCATCATGCCCTCGAGGAATGAATAAAATGACTAGAGAATTTCATCAAATTTACATAAAACTGTTTGATTAAATATTCTTATTTTTCCTTTTCTTTTTCTTTCCTTTTCTTTTTTATTTCCTTTTCTTTTTCTTTCCTTTTCTTTTTTTTCTTCTTTTTGCCAGT
>NW_021833687.1:7500-55343 GCF_006345805.1 Octopus sinensis
CATTTGGTTTGTGGTACGGGTAATAAAGTGAGGTTTTTAAGTCGAGGGTGACGTCAAGGAAGTTAGCTTTGGTTAAGTTGGATTCTAAGGTAATCCTAAGGCCTAAGTTTTTAAAGAAGGTGTAAAGATTTTTCCGGAACCCATCCGTGGTCCTGGGGTTTATTTTGTGGAGGGCGAAAAGGCCGTCATCGCGGTAAAGACCACCGGAGAGGCCTGTGAATAGGGTTTTCAGCTTATGGAGGATGAAAAGGCCCACTAGGTCACTTATTTCAGCCGAGTCGCTAGCACCCATGCTGATGTCGAAGGGGGTCACAGATTTTTTGTTGATCCAGTGGGATCCGTCATGGAAAAGAAAGGTCTTACGTGCGTGGAGGATCACATCTTGCTCGGCCTCGGTGATGGTGGAGGACCTCCTGGCGAAGTTAATCGCGTCGTAGCCAAGATGCTTGTGACCAGCGGTCAAAGATAACAAAAGTAATAAACGAAGATAATAAAATTAAAATTAGGGAATGGGTTTGTATCTGTATGTATATGTGTGTATGTGTAGGTATGTATAGGTACACATATGTGTATATATATATATATATATGTATATATATATATATGTGTATGTGTATATGTATATATGTGTATATAGGGACTTGTGTGTTGTGTGTGCATGTGTGTATGTGGATATGTGTGTGTATGTGTGTATGTGTATGTGTGTGTATGTATATATTTTTTTGTGTGTATATGTATGTGTGGTCGTGTGTGTATATATACATGTGTGTGTGTATATGTATATGCATATGTGTGTGTATATATGTATATATATAATATATATATATATATATATATATATATATATATGTAGATATATGTATGTATATATGTGTGTATGTATATATGTGTGTGTGTGTGTATGCATGTGTGTATGTATATGTGTGTGTGTGTGTGTATACATGTATACATATGTGTATAGGTATAAGTGAGAATCTCCTTATTTACCTAAAACTCTATTCTTCTATATATTTTTTTATTCTTTTATTTATTCTTTTATCCAATTTACCACTGACTCCTTGACCACTCCCCCAAGTATGATATTTTGCGCTATGCCTACCCCCAAAAAGTCCCCCACCACCACCCCTTTAAACCTGCCTAAATGTATAAATGCCAATACAATTCTTGTTAACTAGCTTCCTGAAGATTTCTCTTGAATGAAACAGTTCTAGTCCTGTAGAAGCTCCTTCTATATAATAAATATATATATATATATATAAAGAGCAATAAAGATTCAAGTTAATTTAAATGAATTTACTTGAATAAAATTTACTTTAATAAAACCTGTCCTTGTATGAAACGATCGTACTAAAAACCTATCCATTCTTGTTGCTTCTTTCTCGCGTATATATATATATATATATATATATATATATATATATAATATATATATTATATATATATATATATATATAATATATATATATATTTAATAATAAAAAATGTCAAGCGTCGAAGACAGTGGGTAGGGAAAGGAGAAATACCGACACGTCAGGCTAAAGAAAGTCTTCACCCACGTAAGATGTTGTTATCTGTATGGTGGGTATTAAAGGTTTAGTCCATTTTGAAATTTTAAGCCCAAACCAAACGATAATAAAGGAGATCCAATGCGAGCAGCTTAAGTCAGCGCTAGAAGGAAAACGACCATCTTTGGTTTCAAGACGAAAGGTGTTCTTCCATCAGGATAATGCTCGGCCACATACAGCATGGATGACATTCTAAAGGCTGGAGCCGTTTCAATGGGAAACGATGCCCCACCCACCATATTCGCCGGACATTGCCCCATCTGATTATCATTTAGTCTGCAGACGGAATAAATAAGGATTCTGTTGATGAGGTCAGTATTGGAGGAGTATTTTTCGTCACAGTCAAGTGAACTTTGGAAGAGGAGCCTTGCAAGTCTACTATATAGATGGAAGAGCATTGTAGAAAATGAAGGGGTGTATATTTTAGATTAAAAAAGAACATTGTTTATCTTAATTTTGAAAAATTAAAGAAGTATAAAAAACCGCATTATTTATGGGATGACCCAATATATATATAAGAAAAGTTTAGGTTAATTAAAATATATTTGTGATATATTTGAACTGCTAAATGGCAAATTCACTATAGTTACCGTGGAGAACAATTCTCTCTTATGATAAAAAGATTTAAAAATAACATATCTATCCAGTGTCAACCTCTGTCAGGATTCCCACTGGTACGGAAACTTGTCTGTGTGGTGGAAGATTCTCTTCATGACCAGGTGTAACAAGTTCTCGTTTGATATTCAGGAGAGAGGCAACGTCACAGCCTTGGCGAATTATATATGGACCTATAAAGAAGATGCTACACAGTATAACAAGTGAAGACGACTAGAAAAGTGCGGACCTTACTTTAACAACAATAGATGAATGAAGACTCTATTTAGTAGTGAAAAGAACCATATCGAAAAACTGCTTCCACCCAAGGACTTACATAAACTTTAAAAGCGAAACTTCCCTCTTATCCTCAAGAGCGCAAGTATACATTAGCTAAAAGGCTGGTTGCATCATAAGTACAAGCGCCGGCTCTTTCTCCATCGCTGCTTCCCTCACCACAAATGAAGAGTTAATATGTTTTCCCCTCACCCAGCACTTATATTTACTGGCGTATTCATATACATGCATATACATGACCATACATGTTTTAAAATATCCCTCTAACCTCTCTCTCATTCCGCTCCCCGCCCTACGTTTGAGCTTCTATTTCAAACTACCCTTTCCCCACTCACACACGACAATCAAATATCATATAAAATTGGAGTAGACCTTTTTCCACCTAAACCATGGTTTGCAGATCATTTGCTAAAACAGACCAATCTAAGGGAAGATAACTCTAATGAGCTGAATGCGCCAGCTTTCTTCCTTTTGCTTCTGTGTGTATTCTTTTATCCACTAATTTTGTTCTGTTTTCTTATAAAAACTCTAACGCCCATAAACCGGAAGTGACATTTTCAGGTTCCACCAATAAAAGAGAGTGCAGGTCATATTTTCCATTCAGCCTTATCGGATGATTACTGACTTTGCCTCTCCATTTTCGGTATGAAACCATTTGGTAATTAATAAACAATAATAGGCATGCATGCATGCATGCATTCATACATACATACATACATACATACATACATACATACATACATACATACATACATACATACATACATACATACATACATACATGTGTGTATGTGTGATGCTACTCAGAAATACACACACACGTATTAACCAGAAATATTTTCATAAAAATTACCAGTTTTAGTCATTAGACTGTGTTCATGCGAGAAAACTGCACTTAGCAAATTCTCGATAAGAAATGAAAATTTGTTGAGACACAAATGCTGCTAAAATAAACACGCGAATATCACAAAACAAGGACAATGACCTACATAAGTGAAACCTTAGACATTAAAACAAATTGCTGTTCAACTTTCTCTCTCTCTCTCTCTCTCTCTCTCTCACTCTTTCTCCTTGGTTTCTTCATCTCTCTTCCTCATTCCTTCACCTCTCTCCCACTCTGTCTCCCCCCTCTTTCTTTCTATGTCAAAACACCTTTGCCTATCCTTTGAGGTGTTACATTAAACAGTAATACTCCTCTTTGGTCACGAAAGGCGTGTCAGCCAAGTCATTGTTGTTAACTGAAGGCCATAACTGATTGAACAGAACGTCTTGATGTGACCGTCCCGCTTTTTTTTGTGTGTGTTTTTAGATATCTCTTTATGTCTCTGTGATACTGTAGAATGTAAGAACCTATAGAAGTTTGAGTTGCGAAGTAGAATAAATATTCTGTCGTGGAGAAGAGAAGTCTAACGCTTTGGAGAAATCTCTGAGTGGGGAGACTGATGGTACCTAGGCTAGAAATCTCCGACTACATATCCGATGTATCAGTAGAAATGTAGGTTCCAAAGTAATATCTAAGTTGATGTCATTAAAGTTTTAATTAACTTCATTAAATTATGGTATGATGTTCGGAAAAAGAGAACCACAGTCGTCACTCGCAAGCGAATTTGATGTAGTAACATGTATCATGCCGGCTTTAATTATTTTAGGTGTCCCCGTTGTCGTGATCAGATGTAGTCGATCTCTCGGTCTTTCCACATTCAATCAGCGGAAAATCGAATATTACAGCTGGATGAACAAAGGTCTCCATAAACTCGGTATTCTTTTTTAACTAAGTAGAGCAACATGAGATGAAGTGCCTTTGTGAGGAGCATAACGCATCGCCCGGCTCAAAAATCGAACTTACGAATTTATTATCGGAAGGCTAGCATCTAACTAGTCTTTTCACGCTGTCGATTACGTGTGTGTGTGTGTTAGGATGTACTTATGCATGTATTTATGTATGTCATTATTCAGTTTATTTCAAAATGTCTTGCCTATAGAGCCGGTTTCTCACTTGGATCCAAGGCTCCTTTATTAGAATTTCAGCATCAACAGGGTATTTTTGTAAGTATGTATGTAAGTGGGTAGGTATGTATATAAACCTTAATAATGACAGGTATAAACCGAACTTGTAATTTGAATAGAGTAGCTGTAGATTCCTCAGTAGTACAGCGTAGGCTGTGCATGTACACATGTATGTATGTCCTTATTCAGTGAAATAGAATGTACATATTTTTCACTACATGAACCTCCAACAGCATCAACAACGAAGGAAAAAGAAAAGGAAATTATCACAGACCAAATTCCACCACAAGATCGAACAGTCAAAAGACCCGGAAAAAAACAAATGGCATATGGTAACATATACAAGAAACACAGACATAGAAGGGAAATCACCAAATTTAAATCGGTGATAAGAGTTAAATTACCCAGAAGGTACAAAAGCCATTGTAATAGACAAAGAGAGATATGAGAAATTGGTGAAATGTTTTGGAAACAAAATAGATCCAATGGGGGTGAGAGTAGAGTTTGACGACCTACCGCCAGTTACAGATTACGACGACTTATTGCCATATATAAAATGGTAAAGCGTGAATAAGCTTAAAAATTTTTTAGAGACTACACATACGATACTAAAAGGTAAAAAGGGGGTGGGGAGAAGGAAACAATGATATAAAAAACTTTGTATTAAAACAGTTAAATGGTACTGCTTGAGAGTGGGGTTCAAGCAGCCACTACATCCTCATTTAATTATTATCCATCTCTCATTCATTCGTTTTATGTTTTTTGTCCCCACTGTGGTGTTCTGTCTGTCCTTGTGCTATCCCCCTCTGCGTCATGGCCTGTGTGCCAAATAAAAAATTACAGTGGGCGTATTAGGCCTTTGAGTTGCGTTTGGTTAGTTATTGTTTGATGTCATTTTGTTGCAGTTGTTCCGTTTGGGATTTCCTCGTGTTTAAAAAATGTTAGTGTCTTTCGACTCATTGTTCGCCTGATTAGGCTTGGTTCTCCTGTTGTTCCCCCGTTAGGGGCGAATTGTTTGCATTTTGTGTGGGAATTGTGTCCGCATAAAATGACTAGTGTTTGTATGAAATGTTGGAGCTCCTGGAGAGCGTCGACTCTGAGTACAAAAGCGACTCAGAGGGAAGTGTGGAAGATTTTGAAGCAGCGGTCGGTAAAAGGCAAAGAAGATATAATATCAGGCCAGAGGCCGTGGAAAATTTCAACCAATTCTGCGGGGAGAAGGAGCAAATGTGTGATTAACTCCCCCCACCAAAGAAGCCGCAGAGGAAACAAGGAAAAGAACAATAATTTATAGAACACTATCTCTCAAAACAAAGAAAATAGAGATAGCGTCTACCGAAGAAATTGAAAAGGCCCGAAAACCTATTTTGTTCAAGGTAACATTCATGAAAAGAGGAAAGAAATTCAGTACCGTGGAGGTACAATTAATGTCAGAATATGACGCCAGGGATTCCGCGGTCAACCTGGAGACGAACGAGCTGGCTCTTTTACCGTCATACCTTGGCAAAAGAACCACAAAAATCGCAATAGAAGGGTATCTGCCTGAAATTAGATCGGTGTGGCTTCTGGCAGCCGCTTGCTCCAATATCAAGGAGGTGGTAACATTGCTGGAGTTCGAAGAGAAAAAAAACACAGAACTGGTGTGGCAGGAATCTTCGGGCGACAATTCAAGCCACACCAGCAGAACTGGAGCAAATTGCAGAATTTATAATTTTGCCGGATGAGACAACACTGAAAGTCTCGGTCCAGGGCAGAATACCAAGATGTTTCAAGAGCGGACTGAAGGTGCACATAAGGAAACCGTGCACCCTGACCCTTCAATCTGAAGCACAGGGAAAAAAGCAGGATGAACAAATGGAAGAGCTAGAGAAGCCTAACGAGGAATCTTCAAGTGAGGAGGAAGAGAAGCAGGAAGAGTCGGAGAAGAAGGAGAATTGCGCGCCGGGGGAAGTTGGACCATCCATATCTACCGAGGTAGGTGAGGAAGAATGGTCAGTTCCAGGGAGGAAAAGGGAAAAAAATGTTCGTTCTCTTGCTCCAACAAACACAAAAAGTTTAAAAACGAATGCACAAGAAATCTGTTCTTGTGCATTCGTTTTTAAACTTTTAAACTTTTAAACTTTTAAACTTTTAAACGAACACAAACAAAATACCTTACAAATGCAGACAGCGAAAAGGATAAAGATACCCCCAAAAAGAACACCGAATATACAACACAGGCAACACACAGCGAGGACAAAGAAACAAAAATAAAATAACTGTTTTAAAAACTCTTTCTAAAAATGTTTAACGACGTTATCTGGAGTGTGGGGTTCAAGTTAACGTCGTTCCACCTTTTCATTTATCGTTACCATTCTTTTCATTAGATTTTATTTTCCTCCACTTTTGTGTTTTGTCTGTCCTTGTTTGTCCTGTCTATGTTAGGCCCTGTGTGGCCAATAAAGAAATTCAGTGGGCGAGGTACGCTGTTCGGGTCAGTCATGCAGGCGACAAAGGGCGTCGTTGTAATGCGGAACATATCAGTGTCGAGCAAGACACAACAGTGGCAACGAGAATTCGAACAGGCGCAAAACACAACAGTGATGAAGAAGTGAAAAGATTCGAACTACACGCAGTGGAGAATATTATAAATCCCGTTGACTATTTTTCGAGCACCTTCCGGAGCATTCAAGCTTTTCCAAGCAGCGCCGTTTTCTGCAAGAGCTCCACCCTTAATGCAGCCCCTATTTGTTTCATGTACTTCTCAAGAGTTTTGCTCACTGTTCCCAGGGCTCCGACAGTTATTGGTACTACTGCTAACTTTCTCATCGACCACAACTGCTTAACTTCCCAAGCTAACCTGTCATACTTCTCGACAGAGACCTCAAGAGACAAGTTGGAAGTTTATGTTGGTGTTATGCCTAGAGTGCCATATATTTGGTTTTGTACATAGTGTTGTTCTAGAGAATGTTTAAGAAACCATAAGAAAATTATGTTTGTTTTAAAACTTGAGATTACAGAGAAAGTATTTTGCGTAGGATATGGGCAGTTCCCATGAGTACAATCTTTTGAATTTCTGCCATTTTGGGGTTTCCTGGTATCTGAGCTAGGTAGCAATCAGCCCCTTTTGCTATCATTCCCAGGGCACCTATGACAACAGGTATTGTTTTAGTCTTCAGGTTCCACATTTTGCTAATTTCTATTTCAAGATCTTTATGTTTGCTCATTTATGTTCATTTAGTGTCTAATTAGGAATATCGTAACTAACTTTTAACTGGAACTGCTAGTGTATTAATACTTAGCTTGTTTTTTGCATTGAGCTTTGTTTTAAATATTAATCTTACTCCTCTATAGTATTCCTTCCTTATCTTCTCTTTCATTTATGTGTATCTAGTTCATGGATTCCTGAATATTTGTGTCTGGGTTTGATCTAATTCTCTTATTCCATTTTCTTTATCTAATATGATATTATTACTCTTAACTAGTTTTCCTCTTTTCAAGGTTGCTTTGGCACATTTTTCTACGTCAAATTTCATATTTCTTTGGTAAATTCATGCACTGTCTGTAGTAATATTTTCAGTTGTTTATCAATTGCTGCATACAGTTTTAGATCATCCATATACATTTTTTTCTAGATATTATTATTATTATTATTATCATCATCATCATCATCATCATCATCATCATCATCATCATCATCATCATCATCATCATCATCATCATCATAATTACTATTATTGTTGTTGTTGTTATGCTTTCACACAGTTTTGGTGTTGTTATTAGTTTTATTATGCTTGCTATCGAACATGTACTTGTAGTTTAGCACGAGGAACATTTTTTGTCTATTCTCTAAAAGCCTTTTTATTTTGTTCATACTTATTCTTGCTTCATTTTGCGGACTTTCCAAATATTTATTACTGTATAGAGGTAAAGAAACTGCTTGTACACACCAAGTTAAGGTCTTTCTAAGGTTTTCTCTAAAATTTTCCGTTACATTTCCAAAGACCTTAACCATAACAGACAGGATCATAATCGTGTTAATATCTTGGTTCAAATATTTGAGGATTTCAGAATTCAAGATGGTATTGTAGTGGAGCTCTTTTAGACATAAAGTAGATTCGAACCTGAATCGACAAATTTTTCATAACATTTCAACAGTATTTTTCTCACAGAAGAACAATAGTGACAACAAGTTACATTTAGCATATGGCTCTAGCAAGTTGAATTATGTCTTTGCCACTTGACCTTTCCAACCTCTTCTACGCCATGAAAAGTTAGAATTGAGATAACAGGTACACCCAACAAAATCCATTGTTCTCGACAATATGTCTCTCCTTCTAACTAGGTTTGGATAGTTATAAAAACTAGAATTTGGTAAGGCAAAATCAGTTAGGGAGAGCAACTGATAGAGAGCTGGCTGACTGTCTGAACGGCAACCATAGAATTAATCAAAGTAGAAGTTGTCTTATCCCACACTCTCTCACTTTCACTAGCTCACTTTCTTTTCTCTACAACATCACTCTGTCTCTATCCTTCTTACTGCTAGAATTACAAATGTGTACACACTTATACAAGAAGAACTTAATTCTCTTAACCTCACATGCTTTACCACTTCTATTTTTACACACACCTTGCCCGTCGAGGCATGACATACTAAGTAACGGTAAATAAATAAATTTGAAGTCAACATCAACTTTGATCACTGTTCTTCTTTCATTTTGCACATCTGCAACAGCAACACCCGTCACAATCGCTAACTCCCAACAACCAACACTCATCACAAATACCGTTACATTGGACGACCCACGACATAAAGAATTACCGCTTTCTGAGTATACAACCACCAGCTGATAACCATAACATACTCATATCCGTTACATTGGTGATCACTGACACTACCTAACAATCCGTTACAGTATAATACCTTGCTTTTTATAATTTTTTTCTTTTGCTTCACTTTGCAATTAAATGGAGATATCGCATCGAATTCGTATTTATAAACGATTGCAATATCCAACATCTTGTGTTCTTTTCTCCTTTTTGTCTGCGTAGAAAAGTCCCACAACAACCTCACTTCATCGTTTTCGATGACTTTCATTCCTATTCTCACGAAAGAGGTCATAACTCTTTTCTATGTTGGCTAAAATTTGTTTCGTTTTCAAGTACCACGTCATTTCAATCTTATCTCCAAATCTTTGTATTTACACAGTTTTTCAAATTATTTTACTGTTTTTATCTGATCAGATACGCATATCAATTAATTTCCAGGTTTTTACCTTTCCTGTCCTTAATAATGACATCTGGTGCCTCTTTTCTTGAATTGTCCGCTCTGAGCTAAATTGGAAATCTAAAAGTATTGTTATATCGTTTCATTACTGCTTCTGGGTGGGGTTCAGGCCAGTTTATGGTTATTTTGCAGTGGTTATATAGGTTTCAGCGCAGGTGACTCCATTCTCTTGCGGTGGTTCTTATATTAATTTGGTGAATGTTAATAAGAAATAAGATGGTCAATTGTTTCATCATATTAGTCACGAATCCTGCATTTTTTAAGTTATTGGTTTTCGCTGTTCCTAATAAGCAAGCTTTGGTCTCGTGCTGTCATTATGAGTCTTTCTGTCTCTACTTTTAGTTTTGAGCTCCTCAACTACTGATGGTCCGTTTTCTGGTTTCTATCGGTGTCTTTGCCTCGGAGTATATACTGTTATACTGTCCATACAAACGTTTTTGTCCCTTTTGGATTTCGACATATTCTTAACCTTGCATTTTCGCTTGTACAGTGATAATTGTACCCCGTAGATCACTTATTTCAACGAGTAAGCAGAATTTAGCGACGTATGTTCTATATTCTTTTGCTATTGAGCTGACATTTTTGTTGCTTTCATGCTCTAAATCTGTTGTGTTATCAAGCAGGGATACCTGTGTACGTAGAGTCCTGTGCTGCATCTTCCCTATTGTTGTTTTATACAACTGTTCATGTTGCGTAATTTCTTTGCCTTTCTTGTTTCACTACAAGCAAAGACGATCAACACCATCTTGGGTTGACGAATTTTAATGTATGTCAATATCATTCTGATTTCCTTGTTTATCTGTTTAATTTCGCTTTTTTCCAAGTTGTCGATGTTATAGCTATAAGTTACAAATGGGACGACCAGGGAGCAAGTGCAAATTAAAGTTACAAAATCTTTTTAAGGTGTGAGCATACAACGTTGCTAGTAGAAGAATTTCTCCAAAAGTAGATCTCGATATACTGAGCCAGATCATTTCAACACTAATTGAACAGTATTTACTTCAATTATTTCCTCCATTCATAGAAATTAATGCCACAGCTTCACTGATCACTTGAGTTTCTCGAGTTTATTTAGAAGCACTAGTTAAGTGCGGGGGCGTAAGGGTGGTCTCCCCGGGTGGCACATTTGGGTCTGCTGTAAGCAATATGTTTTGTGTGGGGTCCGGGAGCGGCAAACGGAAGGGCCATCCGGACGGCATACACTCTAGCGACGCTAGTGTTTAGAAACCTAGGAAAGCCTACATTTTTGTAGCAATATTAGTTAGCAACACCTTTCTTTTTTAATATTATTAGTGTTGTATGAGTATTTGTGTGTGCGTGTTTATGCATGCATGCGTGCTTTTCAAAATTTGCTACTTTGCCAAGTTATTTTCATATTTAGGTGACCCAGTCTATTCCATATGTCATATGCTGAGTGGGTTGTAGATTGAACAAAAAGCAAAATAAATTACAAGCAAAACGAATTACAATAGAAGTATATTAAATACATACTTACTTAGCAACACAACTTATTTCAGATATTGATGGTTATAATTGACAGAAAGTAAAAAATACATTCAATTTTTTATCACGTGCGCAGAGAAGAGAAAAGTTACCTTTTGTTATCTTTTTTGTTAAATATAGAGCGAAATATTTCTTCCAATACATAATGCAATGGTAGAAAAGTACACTTCAAACGTAGCTCAACTTGCTTTTAAAGGTCTTCTTTTTTATTACTCTTAAAAAATGAAGATAAACCACTATATAGTTACTATTTTGCAACAAACTACTGTCGTTCATTACTTGCTTTACTAAAATCTCCGAATAATAATTCAGATTTAGAATCTTTAAAAATTCTCTATGCATTGGCATACACTTCACATACTTATGTCATCATAAACCGTACACTTTTACAGCACGTTGCTGACACTACAACGAAAGTTTTTTTTCCGATTAAGCAGATGAAGCCAAAGCGTTACTTCACGCTTGATAGAAATATTGGAGTGGTTTACCATTGCCTTCCCCAAATGGATGGCCGTTGGCCCACAAGGAACTCGTCCGGCCTTCGACAGATCTTATTTTTAGTTCTTCTGGCTGTCCAGACACCCTCCTCATAAGAGTAGTAAGTTACTCAAGTGGGGGAGCAGGTTTAGTCATCCATTCAGTTGACAATGAAACAGGCAGCATTTGTTTACATGCTACCAGATTCATTTAACCGACTGTTTTTTTTTAAAATCATCTCTGACTTCCCCACTCTCTCTCATGCGCTCTCCTTCGCACTATGCATTTCATCTCTCCCTCCCTCTCTCTCTCTCTCTCTCTCTCTCTCTTCCTCTTTATCTCTTTGACATATTTATTATTTTTTTGTATTTATTCGTATATCAATTTTACTTTAAGATATTGTTTATGTATCTTTTGTTTAATCCTTTTATGGTTGCCCAACTTAGTATTTCCTCCCTTCTTTCTCCCTTTCTTTCTTTCTCTTCTGTTTTCCATTCTTCTTTCTTCTCTCTTTTTCCTTTCTTTATCCTCTTTCTTTCTCTTTTCTCACTTCTTTTTTTTTCTTGTTTCTTAGTCAATCTTTCTCTTTATCTTTCTCTACAAACTGCTTTCTTTCCAATTCCCTCTCAAAATATTTATAAAATGCTTTGCCGTCTTACCAACTCTAGACATTACGTTCTCTGTAACATAATGCAATAAAGTGTCTCCTGATTATCCGCTGTGGTTAAGCATTCAAATGCACTTGGAACATCCAATGCAGAGTTTCAAACAACCACAATGGTGTAACGTACGTAGGAGTTGTTAATATAAACTTATGTCTATCATAATTTCTCAATCACGCATACATATATGTACACACAAATACACACATATATGTACACACAGGTAGATATATATATATATATATATATATATATATATAGAGAGAGAGAGAGAGAGAGAGAGAGAGAGAGAGAAAGAGAGAGAGAGGTACAGACACACATAAACACATGTATGTATGTATGCATGCATGTATGTATGTTTGTATGTATGTATGCATGCATGTATGTATGCATGTATGTATGTATGTATGTATGTATGTATGTATGTATGTATGCTATTGCATTCATCCTTTTGTCCCTTACCCTTACTTTCGCGGGTATTTTTGCCTGCTTGCTGTAGTCGTCGGCAAAGTTTTATCAAGGATAATGTTGGAACGGCAGCAGATATATGTGGCAAATGAGATTCTTCCTGAATCACAGAGTGGATTCAGAAATGGTAGTGGTACTGTTGACATGATCTTCTCTGCACGGCAGTTACAAGAAAAGAGAGTGGAACGGCAAATAGAACATTATCAGGTATTCATTGATCTTACCAAAGCTTCTGACGCTGTCAATTGAACTGCCTTGTGGGAGATCATGGGGAGACTTGGATGTCCGGTAAAGTTTCTCCCTATTCTGAAACAGTTTCATGATGCCATGGAAGAAAAGATCAATATTGGTAGAACGCTCTCGGAGCCTATTTCTGTCATGAATGGGGTAAAACAAGGTGACACCCACTCTCTTCACTCTCTATTTTACTATAGTTTTTCAATTGGCTTTCAAAGGTTTCTATGAAGGTATATATATCAGATATCGCACAATAGGAAAACTTTTTAACATCAGAAGACTGTCAGCTAAGTCAAGGACGTCCTCAACTCTTATTAGAGACCTCCTCTAAGCAGATGATTGTGATATTGTCACTCATACTGAAGAGGACATGCAAAATTTTATGAATGCAATTTCAATGGCTTGTGAAGCAATTGGCTTAACCATAAATCTAACCAAAACTGTTGTCATGTTTCAGCCAGCACCAGGAATACCATACATAGAAGCTGATATCTTCGTGTATGGAAGAAAACTTGCTGTGGTTCCTAAGTTTGTTTACTTAGGGAGCACACTAAATACATCAGTGAATCTTGATGATGAAGTGTCACTACGCATTCAGAAAGTCAGTTTTGCTTTTGGCAAACTGGAAGCCCGTCTATGGTCTAGACACGGCATTTCCACTGCGACAAAGATTAAGGTATACAATACATGTATCTTAACCTCTATATTGTATGCTTTCGAAACCTGGACTGTGTATCGTAAGCACTTAAAACTTATGGAACGTTTTCATCAACAATGTCTCAGAAGGATTTTGAGTATCAGCTGGGAAATGTTTGTAAGTAACAATGAGGTGTTTGAAAGAAGGAAATGCTTCAGTATTAAAGCTTTGCTATTACATTACAAATTGAGATGGAGAGGACACTTAGTCAGAATGGCAGACAACAGAATGCTGCCAGGTCTTCTTGGATTAAGATCACTATTTCTCTTTGTTTCTGTATTCTGTGGTCAGTTCTGAGTAGTATATAAACTGATATATGTACTTCTGCATCCAATACATCTGGGGTCAGGTGCGCTTCACTTAGTGCTACACATATTGTCCTTTCTCACTGTACAAACTCTCTCTCTCTGTGCAAGGTCCTTAAGATATGATGCTTTTGTTTTATTGGTGAAGTGTGAAAGCCCTCGTACAGTCGGTATTATTATTGAGTTGAGTTTGTCGGTTAATGACAGCAATGGTATAGCTGTGCACTGGAATAATAGCAGTGGTTGGTGCTGTGTGAAAGCCAGAAGTTTTTTCGTTTTGTTTATTTCTTTCCCCAGATTCATCATCGCTAAAAAAGAATTTTCTTGTTTTGTAGCGGTGTGCGGAGTTGTACAGTCACATATCAGAAGGTACAGTCACATATCAGAAATATTCTTTTGTGTTGGAAATAGCAACAGATTTTGGGATTCCGAGTTACATGTTTAGAAGTTATCAAGTGTGATTTAGCATTTAGTGGTGGTGGTGGTGGTGGTGTAAGATGTGTGGTATTACTTGTACAAATTGTGCGTCTTGTCCCAAGTAAATGGGTAGAGTTGCAGTCACTGCGTAAGCAAAATCTCTTTCGTGTGTTCATAATTTTATTTTATTTACAGTTGGCAGATTTATCATGGAATTGTCAGGTATACGTTCAGATGGAGGTGGACAGTGGGGGGAGGGTGTAGTGATTCTTCATTAATTGGATTAGTAGTAGTTGTGGTAATGGTAGAGGCATTACAATAGGATGTCAATGGTGATTATGGATCTCTTGTATCATTCTGAGAAGAATTTGAGTGGCCTGACTGTGGAAAAGAGCTAGGGATTGTGTTGTTTAATGGGTCATCAATTGTGCTAGTACTGAAGAGTAACTTATGATGCTGATCTTGTTGCTACTGTTGTGGTAAGGGTAGTATCAGAAAAGCATGATGGCAATAATGATCAGGGGCCAGTTATGGTATTCAGAGGAAACGAGGAAGTGGATAGCTAGACTGTTAAGAACTCATGAGTGTGGAGTTAATAGGCTATCAATTGTTCTAGAACTGAAAAGTGACTTCCAATACTGATCTTGTTGTTGCTATTGTTTAGATGTCGCAAGCAGTAGAACATGATGATAATGACGATGATAGGTCACTTGTGGTATTCCGAGGAAATGAGGAAGCGAATAGCCGAATTGTGAAGTTTAATAGTTCACCAATTGTGCAAGTACTGAGGAGTGACCGTGGTTGTTATTTATGGATCTAGGACTTTTCGTCTAAAACACTTCGGTCTAATGTGCTATGGTCTAAAGAACTTTGGTCTAAAGTGACTTTTCTATAAATACACTATAGGCTAAAGGCATTTTTGTCTAAATGCCCTTTAGTATAAAGACATTTTTGTCTAAACTCACTTTGGTCTAATAACTATTTTGTCTATAGAATATTTAAAAAAATGTAAAATGATCTAAATAACTATACTCTAATAATCCTTTTTGTACAAAATATCGTCCAGTGATTATTTTGGTATAATGACTTGTTTGTTTTACGACACTAACTGCATAAATAATTTCTGATGTCCCAAAAGGTTCCAAACCACTGCTTCTTACCAATGCTTGCATCACTCGAAATCTTCGAAAAGTAAGAAATAAACAGCTTTCCCAGCTTCCAACATCATTGGCTGATACATCATTGGCTGATGTGCAATGCAGATAACCATGGGAGGAGAAAACTGGCTTGTACATGATAGTGGAGAAGATGATCAAGAGAGAATTTTGATTTTTGCAGCACCATCATCCTTGCAAAAGCGAGGTTCATCAAAACACTGGTTCGGTGAAGGGACTTTTGAAACATGTCCTAACACCTTTTAGCAAATTTTACAATTCATGCTGAAATCCACGGTGAAGTACATCCTCTTGTTTTTGTATTGCTACCTGGAAAGTCAGAAGAAATTTACGTTAAAATGTTGTATGCTCTTGTAGAAGGGATGGAAGCTCACAGAATTGAAAATAACATAACAGAGGTGAGCATAGACTTTGAACTGGCAGCTCGAAATTTTCCCGAGGGGGTGGGTAGAGGAGTTTCGGAAAATTCACACGATCCGACTTTTTTCCCCACCTCATAACTTTCAGGAAAATGGATATCTTTCATGAAATTTTATACAAATAACTTTCAAACAGTATCGATAACGATTATAAAGAAATTTGTTCGGTGGTGGTGGGGAGAGGAGTTTCGAAATAACGGATCAGGAAAACCAAGTGAGTTGCAGCCTCTCCGTTTTCATGGGCATTTCCCCCATTTCTTTTTAACCACAGCCTTCGAATTGATGGGGAGGTGCACCATTTTATGAAAAGAAAGTGTTTTGAAAATTTATTTTATAGAACCCCACCTTCTCATCATCCCACTCCAGACCGATTTTGACCTTTTGCACTTCAAAACCATGGCAGGTAAAAAAATTTTTTAAATTGTTAATATTTTCAGAGGAAAAAGTAAGTGATTTAAGGGAGATTTGGTTGTTTCTAGCATATCCTAAGACAACACTCCTTGTTTCTTTCTCACTGTCGAATGTATTGACGTTTTTCAATATTTTTCTCCCTATAAATACATTTATATGCTATAAAAATATTATGATTATTTTGCAACCCCACTCCCTGCCCCTGATTGTTTCTGTTTACAATTTAAAACATTAGAGAGCTTAAGAAGGTCATTACTGGCATCCACCCACAGTGATTTTTTAAAAAAGAGGTATGTAAACGATAATTCATTTTGATAGCATACTTTTCTTTTAGAAAATGTTTTTTCTTACACATACACACACACACACACGGCTTCGCTTGATTGAAGTGGGGGTAAAAATTTAAATTATAATTTTTGTGTTAGGGACCACACGTACGTTACTTCAGATCATCATTCCATAAAATGTATTTAATGGGAGAAAGATACTGAAAAAAACAAAAAAAAAAAACATCAATACATGCGAGAGTGAAAACGGAGGGTAGTTTGGGATGTGCTAGAAACAACAGCCAAATCTCCCATGAATCGTACACCATTTCCTCTGAAAATATATACTTTTTTTTTTACCGAAAAGTTTCTTCCCGTGGTTTTTATTTCTTTCAGTAATTTATCGTCGTTGTTTGCAAATAGTGAATTAAAACTTCGCAAATGAAAATGAAAAATTTCGCCGTTGCTACGTCAATTCCGGAAGTTAACGTTGAAAAACCTTTGTAAAGAAAGGAATCATATATATAAAGCAATATTATCTATCTTTAATACAAAAAAATAATAATAAATAAATAAACTGAAGACCCTGTTATGTACCTGAGGTCAGCTTATTCATGCATCCCAAGTATGGAAGCAATTCGTGCAGCCGTTTTCGCGTGAAAAGAGAACACACACACATACGCGCGCACACACACACACACGCAGGTCTATTTTATATACGATATGTGTGTGTATACGCACGCGCGCGCACACACATATTATATGCATAATTTTGGAGAAGCTTTAGTTCAGTAATATATCTTTCTAGGAATTTTGGGAAGTTTTCTTTTTGATTAGTCTTGTTCTTTGTTCTTATTTTGTGAAGAAACCTAACTTCAAGCAGCATTTTACAGATCAATTTTTAAACACTATTTTCTAAGCCTGAGAATGTTAAGTAGAAGATGCAATATTGAATTCTACACCCACCTCAAAATTTTAGGGGATGCAAGTGCACCCCCGCACCCTCTATTCCCTTATTTCTGCGTATGATGATGTATATACCTATGATAGCTAGTTATAATGTATATGATGTATATGATATCTTTCTTAATAGTGAGTTGGGTGTTTCCTCTGCAACAGATTAAAAAATGATTAATAACCACCCTAACTAAAGAGAAGAACTTTGACTCAACCAGATAATTTTTCCTTATGTGTGAGTGAACGTGTGGGAGCATGTATGTGTATGTATGTATGTAAATGTATATATGTGTATGTGAATATGTGTGATTGTATGAGTGTGAACGCGTGTGTGTGTGAGTGTGAACGTGTATGTGTGAGAGAGTGAACGTGTGTGTGTGTGTGTGTGAGTGAACGTGGTGTGTGGTTGAGTGTGACCGTGTGCGTGTGTATGTATGTGTGCGTGTACGTTAATCTTTTATAAAATAATCCTAAATTATTCACATATTTCTGACAACTTTAAATATTCATATTACTTAATTACAATAATTAATTATAATCAACCCTTTCGAGCTAGATCAGTGTGTGGGGGAGGGGGTGCATGTGTGCCTGTGAGAGAGAAAGAAAAGAGAAGAGAGAGAAAGAGCAAGTGGGAGAGAGAAAGAGAGGGAAAGAGAGAAAAGGGGAGAGAAAGTGAGAAAGAGAGAGAGAGAGAGGGAGGGAGGGAGAGAGAGTGTTACAAAGTGTTTGCTTTGATTCTTCTATTAAATTCATGCTCAGGTACAGAAGAATACTTACTGGCTTTTTGATCTTTGAGTAACTGTCTGCTTTCCACTAAACCTGCTAAAAACAGCAGTCAAATCTTTTAACTTGGCGATATAACATGCCAGGAAAAAGACCTGCACACAATAATTCTGTTTGCTCGTGTGTGTGTGTGTGTGGTGTGTGTGTGTGTGTGTGTGTGTGCGCGTGTAACCCCTAGGGAAAAGTATGAAATAAAATTCCTAGTTTGCCGTTATTCTTGCAGCAAAATCACGTACAAGTGAATGGTTATGATCTAAAATATGCAAGATCCTTTCTCTATATGGGTAACAGAATTCATGCAAGTGCTTCCCTACGAATCGTTTATCGGTTACCTAAAACAACTGCTTCGCTTGATGAAATGTAGCGAGACAAAAACTGTTGTCGATCGTTCTTTCTAAGTTGTTCCATGGATTTGAGACTTTGACTATTTATAGATCCCACATAGATCGGTTAGATACCTTCTACAAATGTTGTCTAACACCTGTGGGTATTTGCGGAAGGAGAGAGAGAGTCTGAAATGTTGATGTTTTCAAGGAATGTGGCATTCCAGGATTTGAAGCTTCTCTTATCCAATCTCAACTTGGCTGAATTTGTTATCTTATTCGGACAGGTGAAGAACACCTACCCCAGTGAACGAAACGTTGGGAGGCCGCTCTTAACATACAAACATACTTTAGATTATTGATTACAATTTACTTGCACAGGTAGTATACATTTGGTTTTGCTTATTTACTTATTCTCATTGTGATGTTTGCAGTTATTGTTGCTAACAACTAATTTGATAAGTGTTAAGGCACGAAACTGCTGGCCCTTTAGACACTCATGGTACTTCTGCAAAGTATTAATAAATAGGTAATGAAATTGTTTTTACATTTAAATAGGAGGCAAAGGCAAAAAAAAAATTGTACAGGTCCATTTATCGTCACCCTTCCACTTCCCTTTTTGTTTCATTACTCCTCCTCTAAATATTCTACCAGCCCCAGCTGTCGGTAGCATCCACTTTCAAATGCATACCCTTGCTCAATATATTTATTGCTAAATTGTTATAGTGATGTTGTTATATCACTCTATTATTATATTATTAGATCAGACTATATATACCTATTTCTTTACTACCCACAAGGGGCTAAACGCAGAGAGGACAAACAAGGACAGACAAACGGATTAAGTCGATTACATCGACCCCAGTGCGCAACTGGTACTTAATTTATCGACCCCGAAAGAATGAAAAGCAAAGTTGACCTCGGCGGAATTTGAACTCAGAACGTTATGGCAGACGAAATACCTATTTCTTTATTACCCACAAGGGGATTAACATAGAGGTGACAAACAAGGACAGACATAGGTATTAAGTCGATTACATCGACCCCAGTGCGTAACTGGTACTTAATTTATCGACTCCGAAAGGATGAAAGGATGAAAGGTAAAGTCGACCTCGGCGGAATTTGAACTCAGAACGTAACGGCAGACGAAATACGGCTACGCATTTCGCCCGGCGTACTAACGATTCTTCCAGCTCACCGCCTTCAGACTATCTCTACCTATCAATCAATTTATCTATTCATAGCAGACATGCCAAACTCCCGGCCCGTGCAGCAATTTCCTCTGGTCCAAATGGACCATTTTTATATCACCATGGAATCGGTTCAAATAGAGTGCTTTGCTGCCCTCAGCAGCACCCATGTCTTCTTGGCTAAAGCAGGCCGTTACATTATATATACCACTGACTGCACTACCTTTTTTAACCTTAATTTAATATACAACTAGAAACAACACCACTGTAACTATAACCCCCTGTTTGTACAAAAAAATACCACATTAAATAGGCATTATGACACAGTCACAAGTCTTAACTGTAACTGCAACAAAGCATGCTGGGAAACGCCTCCTTCGATTCTCTAATTGCGTGTTGTGAAGCGCTGATGACGCAAAATCTACTAATCCCATAATGCACCGCAACAGCCACCTTGCCGCTATTTCGGGTAACCATTTTCACGTGACATCATTCAGTAGTAGTAACTATCTATATCAATGGCCAAGAGAAAAGTCGATGCTGAAAACAGAGCCTTTCAAATCCGGTGGGAAACCGAGAACATGTTCACTGACATTGACGGCAAACCCGTGTGTCTTAATTGTGGTGCTAATGTTACTGTACTTAAAGAGTATAATCTCAAATGCTACTACGAGACAAAACATCAGGACAAGTATAAATACCTCACTGCTGAACAGAAGCAACGAAAGGTAGACGAGTTGAAGAGAAATCTCACATTAAAACACGTTTTTAACCAAAGCAAAATCACAAAGTGAAGCTGCTGTTCAAGTAAGTTTTATCGTGGCAGAGGAGATCGCAAAATCAGTCCGGCTATTTACCAAAGGAGTGTTTGTGAAGAGCTGCATGATGAAAATGTGTGACGTTTTGTGTCCAGATGAAAAGCAACTATTTACTAATGTATTAACAGAAATACAGTTGCTGATCGGGTGTGTGAGATGGCCACTGATTTGAAAACACAGTTGATTGAAAAAGGAAAAGATTTTGTTGCACACTCTCTTGCTGTGGATGAAACTACTGACACAATTGATGCGGCACAACTGGCTATTTTCATCCATGAAGTGGACTGCAATTTGTTCATCATGGAGGAAATTTTGGACATTAAATCGATGCACAGGACAACAACAGGGAAGGACCTTTTTGAAAAAAAATGTCAGATTGCAACCGACATGAAACCGCCTTGGGACAAACTTGCTGGACTTTCAACAGATGGAGCACCGGCGATGTGTGGTAAGAAAAAAAGTGGGCTGATGGGTAGGATGCGTTTAGAGTTACAAGAAGGGAACTGCGCTGGTGAGTTGACAACATATCATTGCATCATACACCAGGAAACGATGTGTGCTAAAGCCTTTAAAATGAAACATGTAATGAGCACTGTAACGCAGACCGTAAACGTTATCCAAGCTAAAGGGTTAAATCACCGCCACTTTCAGTCTTTCCTGCAGCAAATACATTCAGAGTTCAGTGATGTGCCTTATCATACAGAGGTGCGGTGGCTCAGTCGGGGACAGGTCCTCAATATAGTTTTTGGGCTGGTTGAGGAGATATGTCAGTTTATGAACAGTAAAGGAAAAGAATCCAAAGTTCTGCGAGATGAAGAAGGGAAATGCGAGTTGGCGTTTCTGGTTGACATAACTGCGCATCTCAATGTTTTAAACATCCAGCACCAGTGACGAGATCGTATGATCTGTGATATGTATGACGCAGTGAAGTCATTCCAAGTGAAGCTGCGTTTATGAGAAACACAAATGCACCAATTGAACTTGTCTCGCTTTCCTTGTTGCCAAGAAATGTTGAGCCAAGTCAGCGCCAAGGTGTTCCTAAAGCAACACTTTGTTGATAAAGTGAGTGCATTCCGCACTAAATTCGCACGGCGTCTTTTGAACTGCTTTGCAACCCATTTGCCGTCAATGTGGAAACTGCACCTGTACAAATTCAAAGCCTGGTGCTTTCGTAGATCAAGGCATACGGAGTGTCGCAAGGCACTCTTGCTATTCCGTCGCTCGGGTAATGCCAGCGGTGGGAGTTCTACAGCATTTTTCTATAGAGGGTTGGTAGAGGTTGAATGTGACGATGACCTGGGGGAGACTCTGGGTCTCGGGTATATTCAACTTGACATCCTGTTTTTACGTTTGAGTTGAGGACGCTGGATAACTTCCAAAAGTCATTGACCTGGCAATGTTACAGAAGTGCCTTGTCCGTTCGGGATAAGGTTGCAAGACATGATCAATGCAACACGCCGACCTGCCCAAGTTGTGGGCGGGATAGGGAAACCGCCCCGCACGCTATTGTACAGTGTTCGGAGGTGTCGGAGATGTGGGCTTATGCAGAACATCTGCTGTCTGGTACAGGAAAAATACAGCTATCGACTGAGTCAATTATAAAAATTGACCTGCCGGATTTTCTATCAAATGAAGGTAAGAATTGTTTTCTCATCGTAGTAGCAATAGCGAAAGATGTGGTATAGAAAACAAGGATGAAAGGAGTGATGACAGGCAGCTTCATCTCTGGCCTTGCCTTACAGAGGTACTTTACTTTTCATTTGAAAGGAAAATAGCGCTAAAGAAGAAGTGTCTATCGGAGAAAATGTTTAACGAAAGATGGAAATATGTAGCACGAGTGTTGCGAGTGGTTACCGTGTGAATAAGCCATAAAATGTCTTGAAAGTTATCAATGGTGAATTGGGGCTCGTGGGATCGGAGCTAAACCCAAGCACCACTCCATTTGTTGTGTCAATTGTGGTGTAATCATCGATTCGTTTTATATATTATATGTCAAATTTTTAATAGTATTTTAATGTTAAATTCATTCGTATATCTGACCCTCATAATGTACTGTCCCCATCTATGTTGGACCCTAGTGGGCAATAAAGAAATCAATCGTGAGTTGTGATTTATTGTGATTTTGCTTGTTTTTGAACGCTTTGTTGACGCTTTGTTTTCTTTGTTATACTGCCTTGCGGCAATTGCTAAATTTATTGGTTTTACTGTTTAAAGACTGTTTATTGCTTCTTGAAAGTATTTACTTTTCATTCCCCCGCTGGGGGGAATAATTACTTAAAAAAAAACATGTCGTGCGGCAATAAGCCAATTGAAAACGTTGAAAATATATTGGAAATAGAAGACATTTCAAGTGTGACAGAAGGTTCACCTATGAGATCTCAGGAAGAATTCCTAAGTCTCCCGTTTGAGACTCCAAAAAAAGAAAGTATTGTATCAAAAAGGATCACAGACATACCAAATCTACAAAAAGAAGATAATAAGAAAAGCTGTTTCACATCAGCAGCCGGGAATCGAACCCGACAACTCACAACAGAAAAAGAAGAGCTCCAAAAGTATAAAACAATGCTACAAAAGGAAGGAAACACAGTAAAAGGGTAAACTCCAGAAAAATTGCTACAGGAAAAAAAAAAAGAAAAATCTTGATTTTTAAAACGTATAATTCAAAGAGTCGAAAAAATGACAGAACCATTTGAGGAAACGATTAAAAATGTTTAAAACAAATATGGACTGACGGAGACTACATGACACATGGAAAAAAGTTTGGCACGATAGAAGTGAGAATGGTAAACGAAGAGAAGGCACAACACCATTCAGGGGAAACACTAAAAACTGAAGACGTGGCATTCATCCCCATGCATATGGGAAGGAGAACGTCGAAAATAAGATTTGGTAGAATCCCACCAGAGGGGGACCCCATGTGGCTGGTAGCAGCCGTAACTATGAACCTGGAGGAGAAAATCACGCTCCTCCAGGCGACGGTTACCGACAAAAGGAACTGGTACAGCCAGACAATAAATATGATCGGGAAAGCGGAACCGCAAACACTAAAAATTCCAGAGAAAATCGAGATAGAGGATGAGTTCTTCATAGTATTTGTGGAGGGAAGAAAGCCAGGGTGTTTCCAGTACAGGGAACTTGGGCACATCGGCACCGAATGTAATTAATAATAAGAAGAAGAGGAGGAGGGGGAGGAAGGAGAAAAACAGAAAGAGATTCAAGCGGTGAACAAAAGGAAAATACATCCAACTGTGCCAACCAAAGCTGGGCCGTCAGACAAGAGGCCGAAGAAGACGGCAAAGAGAGAGAGAGAGAGAGAGAGAGAGAGAGAGAGAGAGAGAGAGAGGGGGGGGGGGGGGATTAGCAGCCTTCAACATAGAGGATACAGAATTAATGAGAGAACTAAAAATGAAGAAAACAGCTATACAGATGAATGAACACCAGGACAATTACAAAAACTATGACATTTATGATATAGATCTAAAAAGCCACACAATCCTGAAAAATAAATTCAGGAAGACTGTGAGAACAATGAAGAAGGACTTTCATTCTTCTATTTTTAATGATTTACCGACTCCGATCTCGCGAGCAAGAAAAAAGAAAGAAGAGGTGGAGACACCACCTTCCAGATACCGCGGAATAATTAAGGTAAGATATTATGGCTATTCGCATCGGTTGTTTAAATGTACGTGACCTGATGTCGAGCTGGAAGCAAGGGCGCTTCCTAAATGACATCGGGTCACGGGATTTGGATGTAATTGTTGCTGCAGAAGCCCGGTTGAAAGGACCAAGAGATCTGCTCCCTCTGCTGAACGGCTTCGAGAAATACTGTTTACGTTGATATTTAACACTTGATGCTTCACATCACGAAACTCTTTTCACCCGCGTGTTTTGTTTTAATATTTCTGTGTGTTAGTATATTACATATTTTTCTGAGCGTCTGTGTGTTAGTATTTTTCTGTGTGCTAGTATTTTTACATATTTTTCATTTCATATATTTTTGGGACTCAGACAGCTGGATTTATTTTACTAGGTTAATTCTATTCATGAAAATTTAAATTAGTATTTCTTAAAAGGTTAGCTTCACATTTTAGCAGCTTAACTGAAATTTAGCCCACGTATCAGGAACTGAGAAAGATATCGTGGAACAGAGAAACTGTGGGTGATACAGATAATTTGACATAATTTTTGAATTCTGCATGCAAAAACATATGAGATACAGGTATTCTTTTCCTTGGGACAAATTCTTTGTTGACCAGTGTTATTCTTATAGTAGTTTACAAATCCAAGCATGAAAACGTTACTCAACTTCGGAGTTTTGAAGATAGACGCCCCCTTTTCTCTCTCTCTCTCTCTCTCTCTCTCTCTCTCCCTCTCTCTCTCTCTCACTCTCACACACATGCACTTATATATTAATGGTGTACGCAGATACATGACTGAAATAATACATAATACTGAAATACGCATAAAGTATAACAAATTTTTAAAAAGTGATTAAAAAATACAATCAGTAAGATGATACGTGTTGATTTTATTAGGTATTTCTGTTTATCTAGAAACCTACAATTAACAGGTCAGACGCTAAACTATATTTTACAGAGTACAACCTTAAAGTTGACACCGCTCCGCTAAACGCAGAAAATTTCTGTCTCGCTATTCACTAAAAATACTCAGGCTTTTTTGTTTTTGTTTTTTTTTTCTTTCTATTTTAAAACCTCTGTAACTTTTTCTCCAATTTTTTTCTCTCTACATCATCATACCTTCAAAGCAATGAGATTGAAAGGCTACATCCTTATAATCGATTTACAGATATTTTAATTCATTTTAAAAAATGCATATTTTGCAAATGCAAAAAAAAAATTGATCCTGAAATACTGTTTGGCATGTTTTCAACGCATGAAACTACTAGTACATAAAAACATATATTATGTTTATTAAATGATATTTATCTCTCATCCGATGGACTACTTTCTTGTTGATCTTGTCATCATTGAACAAATCTATCTATATATCTATCTATCTATCTA
Organism: Octopus sinensis; assembly: GCF_006345805.1. NCBI lineage: Eukaryota > Metazoa > Mollusca > Cephalopoda > Octopoda > Octopodidae > Octopus > Octopus sinensis. The sequence continues at coordinate 33,362 of NW_021833687.1, forward strand.
TCTATCTATCTATCTATCTATCTTACACAGACATACATAGAAGCCCACAACATACCCCTACCCCCTTCTGATTCCTCAGAAATTTCGTCGGAAGACGAAACCAGTGAGGAATGGCAAATAGCTACAAAAAGAAGGAAAATAAAGAGCAGAAACACAACCAAACCAAATGCAAACACGAACAAAGCAGGGGGAAATACATCTCCCGAAGACATTTCAAAACCCAACGCAAACAACAGCCACACCAACACCACAAAAACATATACAGCAAACATGCTCACAGCCATAGACACCAAAAACACAAATTTGATGGAATACATCCAATCAAAAACAAACATAACAGAAGATGACATAAAAACAAACAACCACCCATACACAACACCACCAGACCACATCAAAATAATACACATCTCCAAAAGTCTGCACCACACACTCAAAGGCATTTTCCCCAGTGCGGTTGGTAAATGCCAAAAATATCTCACAAAGAAACTGTACTGGGATCTTCTCGAGGACAAACCAACGGAGGAGAAAGCAAAAACTTTCGAGCAGTAAGTAACCCTCTGTATTCTAATTCATTAGAACTATGATCAAGATTGGTTGTGTAAATGCGCGTGGCTTGGGGTCCCCTTGGAAACAAGGGTACCTCTTAAATGACATAAAGTCACATAAGTTAGAAATCATAGCCATAAGCGAGACCAGACTCCACAATCCGCGGGCCCTAAAGACATGTTTGGCGGACAGTTCAACATTTATTTTTCCCCCTGTCTGCCGAGAATGGGCGGTAGTGGCACCGCGATACTTTTTCACAAGAGTCTGGATCTCAATGTAAGGACAATATTCGTAGACCGGAGGGTAGACTGGTCGTCCTGGATGTCGACGGCAGCAATGGGTGCGCTTTTCGGCTCGTATCAGTTTACGCACCGCCCTTAACAGGTCGGGCGGATTTCTTTCAACGTCTAGAAGTTTTCTTGGGAACGTCTCGTCCTTTACTCTTAGTGGGGGATTGGAATGCTACCTTGGACACGCATGTAGACTACGTGGGTAGGGATAGGAATAGACGGGGATGCAAATGCCTCAGAGACCTGCTCAGACGCTTTCAACTGTCTGACAGGTTTCGACTAGACCACCCGAATGCGCCAACGTGGACATGGAGCAACCGCATCGGGTCGTCGAGATCGTATCTAGATAGGATACTGTGTAGGACAGTAGATAGAGATAGCATAGGATGTCCACAATTCCACATAGTCAGCTACACGGATCACAAACTTGTGACATGTACGCTAGACTTAGGTAAGACACTTAGGCAGGGTCCCGGATACTGGAAACTAAACGCGTCTTCCCATCGAGACAAGTTTTCAGAGACCGGATTAGCACACTAGTAAGAGGGCTTTGACGGGAGCCATCATCAACAACAAATGGTGGTTTGCCCTCAAGAGAGCAGTAAAAGCAGAAGCGATTAGGTACAGCAAAGCACTAGCCATAGATAGAAATAGAGTAGAGGGTGAGCTAGTTAAGAAGCTAGAAGAGGCAATTAGAAGCGGCATCGCATCCGACGTTTTGGCGGCGAGGTTGGCCCTCGACCAACACTTCAACGCCAAACACGAAGGATGTGCTGTCAGAGCTAGGATGCGTGCTCTAAGGAACGAAGGTGTTGGAGCCGCGAGAGAGGCCCGGGTGGCAGAGTCGCAACAGGGCAACAAAACCACCATTCGGTCACTGGTAGATGAACAGGGGCGCGAATTGCTCGAGCCAAGTAAAATGTGTGAGGCCTTTCAGCAGCATTTTGCCCGACTGTTCGGAACGAGTGGAGGGCAAGAACGTAGGGTGGACTTCAGTGCCTACCTACATAGCCTACCACGACTCTCGACAAGAAAGGCAGGGTGCTGCGAAGGTGCCATCACGGCGGCGGAAGTGCGGGAAGCGATGGCAGAATGCTCGAGGGACAAATCACCGGGTTTGGATGGTCTACCCTACGAGTTTTACAATTGTATGCCAGACTTGTTTGGAGATCTCTTGGCGGCGGTGTACTGCAACTGGCAGCAAAACGGGAGCATTCCTGGTTTTGTGAGCCGAGGAGCCGTAACACTGCTGAGAAAGATCTAAACAAGGGAAATGTAATAGATAACTTTAGGCCCATCACTCTGCTTAATGCAGACTTGAAAATTTTGGCCAAGGTGCTAGCCAAGAGGTTGGCGCTTGTCATCGAGAAACTGGTCGACAAGGCGCAAACATGCGCCGTGCCAGGCCGGACCATCCATGACAACCTCCATCTGATGCGCTACATCATAGACAGGGTAGTTAACGAACCTGGCATGGGTGGGGCCTGATCAACTTGGATCAATCAAAAGCCTTTGATAGGGTAGACCATCGATACTTGGAGGCAGTCCTGAGAGCGGCTGGTTTCGGTCCCGTCTTCCGCGGCTGGATAGCTGCCTTGTACAGAGGCATCCGTTCGGTAATTCGCGTAAATGGACATCTATCGAGACCTTTCGACATTGCACGTTCGGTCCGTCAGGGATGCCCCCTCTCGGCGCTTCTATACGTATTGACTCTTGAGCCACTACTGCGGAAGCTGGCGACTCTAAGGGGCATCCCGCGAGAATTGGGATGCGGGACGAGCGTGTCTGCATACGCGGACGACGTCACCGTCATATAGTGTCTAGCCACGAGCACATCGAGCTGGTCGGCGAGACACTGAAAAACTACGAAGCGGTGACAGGAGCGAAAATCAACCGGGAAAAGTCAGTGGGCTTGCGACTAGGCACCTGGAGAAGCAAGCCCATGCCGTCCACCAGCGCCTCCGTCGTGGGACGCTGGACCGACGGCCCGGTTGAGTTGCTCGGGGTCTGGTTTGGTCCGGACCTCCAAGTGGAGAAGAACTGGAACGAGATAACGAGTAGGGTGGTCACTCTCGCCCGGCAATGGGCCGAGAGGAAACTGTCCCTAAAAGGTCGAGCGGAGGTGGCGAACACGTACATCGCGTCCGTCATCTACTACCGCCTGACCGTCGTACCTTGTCCCGACCCTACATCACCAAACTACAACGCATCCTCTTTCGCTTCTTGTGGAAAGGATGCGTCCCGATGGTCAGGCGATCCATTTGCTGTCAACACCCGTTAAAAGGAGGGCTGGGCATGCCGTGGTTGATGATGCGCAGACACGCGCTGAGACTGCGACATCTCTGGCTCTATGTAGACGACGGTGAACAGGTGTGGTCGCCGTTTGTGAGGCACGCTTTCCCGCAGCTCGTCTCCATGACCGAACTGCAGTCGTGGATCAAAAAGAGGCCGAGGAAGGGCGAATGGCACCGCGAGTGTCGCGTTGCTCTCAAGCAACTCTGCCGTCCTGGGTCGACCTTAAGTGACTTCAACAAACCAAAGCATTCTATAGGGGTTTAGTGGAGGGGAGGTACGACGACGAGCTCGGGGCGAACTGGACGTCGACGAGGAGTACCTGACCCGCCTGTTCGGGACGACTTTCGGGCAGGGCCCATGGACAACTTCCAGAGATCCCTGGCTTGGCAGTGCTACCGAGAAGCGCTACCCGTTCGGGATAAGCTCTACAGACACGGCTCGAGAAACACGGGGCCGACCTGCCCGAGATGCGGTCAGAGCGACGAAACCGTTCTGCACGCACTCGTTCAGTGTCCAACAATTTCCGACCTGTGGGCTTATGTCGAACAACTGCTGTCACGTGTGGGACGAGTCGGTTTATCAGCTGAGTCTATCGTCAATATTGTCACGCCCCCTTCCTTCAAACGGGAAGGAAGAGCTATTTTCATCATCTTGTGGCTATGGCGAAAGAATGTAGTGGCTGGTGGACGCGTCTGAAAGGATTGGAGACAAACACTTTCCTCTCTGGTCAATCTCTCATCAACTTCTTCAAGTACCACTTGAAAAGGAAAGTGAGAGTAGAGAGGCAAGTTTTGTCTAGCGAATGTTTTAAAAAAAGATGGGTGAATGTAGCAAGAATGGCACGTATGAATGACGAAGCCACCTTGAGCATAGTCCTATGAACCCAGAAATCGAAAACAGAGAGTTGCTTATTTGCAAAAAAAAAAAAAAAAAAAAAAAAAAAGAATATAAAATGTGACTTCATTGACCGAGGTTACCGTGGTCTTTTCCGCAGGCTTTTCTTTCCACGGGTAAACTCACCTGTCTCCCTTTACACTTCATATTGACATTTCTGTGATAACGATCCTATTGATCATTTTTTTTCCTCTCCCCGCCCCTTTTTTTTTTTTTTTTTTTTAACCCCCTTATTTTTGTCCTCTTTCTCTCCTTTTACGATCCCTTTTGATCGAACCTCCCCCTTCCTTTTTTTTTTTTTTATTTATTTTTTTTTTAATTTTTTTAATACCTTCAAAAGAAAAGCTTACCTTGTAATTTGTTCTATCTGTGTGCAGCCCTGTGTGGCTATAAAGAAACATATCTCTATCTATCTATCTATCTATCTATCTATCTATCTATCTATCTATCTATCTATCTATCTATCTATCTATCATATATATATATAATATATAGATAGATAGGGACCAGAGACACCAGGACACAGGCTGGAACCTAGTAATAAGGAAAAACCGAAGATAATCAATCTTTCAACCAAACTCTTTCTAACATAAAAATTGACATCCTCTCAAAAGGGCTCAATTTACACCAACTCCACGCAGAGCCAACCTAAATGAAATCAAGGATATATAACAGAATTTTGCAAAAATTAAGACTAGCAGAAGCATCAACCAGTTTCAATACTGAAGATGAATCACTAGTCAAGAACAAAAGTGAACACATCCCACAGAGGAAGAAATAAAGATCTTGATGAATTCTGTAACCACATTGAGAACTTTCCCTACCATACTATACATAAACAGAAAGTTAACTCAAATTTTAACACTACACAATGGAAGGAACTGATAGAACTTCAAAATGATGAGGATATAACCATTAAGGAAGCAGACAAGGGAAATGCAGTTGTAATAATGGATACATCATACTATAGAAATCTTGTAATTTCCTTGCTTGATGACGACCTACATTATGAAAAAATACCAATACACCCCACAAAAAATAATGAAAACTCTATCTTCACTAATTAAAACCCATGAAAAGGAACTAACAACCAAAGAGATTGACTTTCTAACAAACTTTAAATGCAAACCTAGCCTTTTCTATGGTCTGCCAAAAATTCATAAAAGCCAAATTATAAATGAACCATTAAAAAATAACCAAAGACATACATACACACACCAAACCCGGGGGACCTAAAACTACGGCCCATTGTAGCTGGCCCAACCTGTGAAACACACAGATAAGCCTATTTTGGACATCCTCCTGAACCCTTCTTAAACATATCGATAGCCATATCAGAGATGACTTAGATATGTTAAACCACCTTCCAAAAAAAGCCAAGAAGAAACAATCCTGGTTTCATTTGATGTAGTTAACTTATATACCAGTATACTTCATAATTATGGACTAGAGGCAATACAGTTCTGGCTGGACCAATTTCCGGAAGAAATACCAAAAAGGATCAGTAAAGAATTCATTACTAAATCAACTGAATTCATCCTACATAATAACCACTTCATGTTTGACAATACATTTTACCGTCAAAAATCCGGAATTGCTATGGGTACAAGGGCAGCACCAGTCATTGCGAACCTAACAATGGGCTACATGGAAATAATCATTTACCAGGAATCTTTATCAATCTTTGGAAACCCCCTTTCTCAATACATAAAAGAGAATTGGAAACGATTCTTAGACGATTGTTTTATTCTCTGGAATGAAAACACAGATGAACTCCTAAAATTTAAAAACCTATTGAACAGCATAAACCCAAATATACAGTTCACAATGGAATACAACCAAAAGGAGCTCCCGTTCTTGGATATACTAATTAAAATAATTAACCTTAAAATAGAAACAGACATTTTTTACAAAGCCACAGACGCCAAACAATACCTTCTTTTTAATTCATGCCTCCCAAGACACACTAAAACAAACATCCTCTTCAACCTTGCAAGAAGGATATGCACAATAGTGTCAGAACAAAATACCAGAAACTTTAGACTGCAAGAACTCAAAAACACCCTAATTGACAGACATTACCCAGCTCAACTCATAGAGGATGGGATCAGACGTGCAACAGAAATCAACATAGAAACTTTAAGAAAAGTTCAACACAACAACACACCTTCCCCGAAAATACTACCTTACATATCTACATACAACCCCAGAAAAAAAGAAGCCCATAAGGACCCCAAATTAAAGGAAATTCTAAACATACACCAAATCATTAAAAGCTACAAACAACCTAAATCACTTAAAAAGATTCTCACAAAGGCAAAATTGTTTTCTGAAATTACGGATGCAAAAGTAAAAATTTTGTTGATCGAACTGTGCAACATGTCCTAACCTGCTAGAAGGATCAGAATTCCTCTTTAAAGAGGGACAGAAATTCAAGATCAAATCTAACTTTACTTGTGCCTCTGAAAACATAATTTATGTCATAAAATGCTCGGGCTGCCACCAAGACTACGTGGGTTCCACGGGACTATCACTCAGACGTAGATGCACACTGCATCGACAACAGATTGCATTCCCAGAATACAGAATGATACCTTTTAGTGAGCACATTGAGAAATGCGCAAAGCAACTACTACCACAATATTTAATCTTTCCATTTTACCAATGTGCTATCGGATCATCAACACAAATTAGACTAAACAAGGAAACATTCTTCATTGAAAAGTACAAGCCCAGACTTAACCATGCCAACATACTGATACAGAGAAATTCACACCAAGGGAAAGGAAAAAAATTTTAAGCGATTATCTCCCTTACACCGGAAGAAATCACTCATTACCTCCCCTTATTTAGAACTCTTTTAAACATAAACATAACGAAACCTCTATTCAACATAAAGATAACGTCGTAAGAAATTTGAAAAGCTAAACGCGAAACCGGTCTTTCTTCTAAACTGTCATTGTAGGGAAAACATTTTTTTAATATTCTTCAGACATATTGACGCAAATATATATATATATTTTTAACCTTTAAGCCTTCTGTAGTTTTTTCACTTTTTACTATTTTCTATATATTCAACCACGTGCTTTCACAAACCAACTTTCTTATCTAATATATATATATATATATATATATATATATATATATATATATATATATATATTATATATATTATATATATATATATATATATATATATATATATATACTGCTCTTAGGTTAGTTTTTCCATGGGGCTGGCCAGATTGGAGCAATCTCAAGAATAATCAGCCGAAATTGCGAGGATAATCTGGTGCTTGACTGAAGAAAGAAAATTTTAGTCAAAGAGACCCGTCCTTGTTCTCGTTGTATCGTCTATCTGGGTGTTTTGTTGTCCCTTTTTGTATCACCCAGCTGTCCGGATGTCTTGCGTTCTTGTCCCATTTTGTATTATCTATAATATAAATTGGACATGGGCGTTCATTGTATTCTTTCTTGTCTTGTGGTTTACAGCCAAACTGCAGGGTGGATTCGCGTGAAAAATGGCACACATGTGGAGACAGGTGCATAGATTGGAATGCAGTTTGTATTTTCTCCCTAACCCCCATACTTACCGATAAAATCGATTAAAACTTTTCTAATGGAATTTCCCTCTTTCTTCTGCCATTAAAACAACCAGTTGCTCAGAAGTTATTTTCTGACGGGATGGGATCAGGAAATTTTCATATAGCTGGAGGCTCCAATCGAAACAGGGGACTCGAAATGATAAGGTTGACAAACGCTGTCATAGATTATACCTAACAGAAAACGATCACAGCCACATCATCCAAACAGACCAGGTGAAACCGGGCTTAGCTGCTAGTTAATATATATATATATATATAGATATATATATATATATATATATATATATATATATATATAATTTTAATCCAAACGGGAAAACAGAAAAAACAACAACACGTGGAACAATTACAGTATTATTATTAAAAGGCGCTCGGGAAAGATGGAAGCAGGAAGGTATGACGTTTCGAGTGGAGCTCTTCGTCGGAAACATAAAGAAGGAAGAGAGAGGAAAGAAAGATCCCAAGGTGGGCAACAAGAGGGAGAAAAAAAAAACGACTGGTGTTTACGAAGTACACACGGTGAAAGGCGGAAGTTTACGATAACAAGAGCAAAGTAGGTTTTTAAAGCCAAAAGAGTGGAGACAGGGTTGGTAACGCAACAGATATGTGTGTATGTGTGAGTGTGTGCGTGTGCGTGTGTGTATGTGTGTGTGAGGCGAGATAAAAAAACAAAAAATATATGTATATGTTAGTGTGTGCGTCTGTGTGTAGGCGTGTGAGGTAGGGCGAACAGTAGTAGGCATAGCAGACAGTGGTCAGTAGTAAAAAAAATTGAAGGAAGGAGGAAGGGAGGGAGGGGAAGAGGTGGGGGCGTATGTAAAGTGCCAGCGTGTGTGTTGAGTGGTAGTGTGTGTGTGTCCAGTGTCGTAGTTGTATGTATGGCGAGTAGATTTGAAGTGTGTGTAAGAGTAATGTATATATTTAAGCAAATGTGTGTGTGTGAGTGGGTGTATGTATGTGTGCGCGTGTGTGTAAGGAAAAAGGGACTCCAGCTGAGGGGAAGATGGAAGAGTGGTCCCGCGGAGACGGGCGTGGGAGAACCCAACGACAGGCGACGGCCCCAGAAACGAGCCGGAGATCTCGTCGGGTCCAAGAGCGAGGTGCATGCATGCGCGTATGCGTGCGCGAGCCGGCGCAAGCGCGTGTGTGCGCGCGCCTGCGGGTGTGTGTGTAAGTATGTGTGTGTGTGTCTGTGTGTATGTCTGGGTGTCAGTGTGTCCGATGAATGTATGTAAGTATGTGTGTATATATGTGTGTGCATAGATGTATGTCCGTGTGTGTGTGTGTTGTGTGTGTATGTGTATGAGTGTGTATGTATGTACGTGTGGGTGTGTGGAAGTGTGTGTATGTGCATGTGTGTGCGCGTACATACAGGTGTGTGAGTGTGTGTGTGTGTATGTATGTGTGAGTGTGTGTGTATGTGTGTGTAGGATGCATGTATGTGTATGGGTGTATGTATGTGTGTGTGTATGTATGTATGTGTACGTGAGTGTGTGTGTATGCATGTATGCATGTATGCGTGTAGGTGTGCATGCATGTGCGTATGTGTGTGTGTGCATGTGTGTGGGTATATATGTATGTGCGTATATGTGTGAGTATGTGCGTACATGTGTGTGTGTATGCATGTGTGTGTATGTAGGTGTGTAGGCGTGTGTGTATAGGTGTGTGTATGTAAGTATGTATGGGTGTGTCCGTGTATGTGTGTGTATGTATGTGTGTGTATGTAGGTGTGTGGGCGTGTGTGTATAGGTGTATGTATGTATGTCTGGGTGTGTCCGTGCATGTTTGTGTGTGTGTGCGTATGCATGTGTATGTAGGTGTGTGTGCGTATGCATGTGTATGTAGGTGTGTGTGTACGTGTGCAATGTATGTGTGTATGCGTGTGTGTGCGTGTGTATGCGTGCGTGTGTGTATGTAGGTGCGTATGTATGTGTGTGGGAGTGTAGGTGTGTGTGTGCGTGTGCGTGTTTATGTTGGTGTGTGCGTGTGTGTGGCGTGTGTATGCGTGCGTGTGTGTATGTAGGTGCGTATGTATGTGTGTGGGAGTGTAGGTGTGTGTGTGCGTGTGTGTGTGTTTATGTTGGTGTGTTGCGTATGTGAGTGTGAGTGTATGGGTTTTGTCATGCATGTGTGTGCGCGTGCAGGCGAGTGTGGTGTGTAAGTATGTGTGTGTGTATGTTTGTGTGAGTGTGTATGGTGTGTATGTCTGTGTGTATGTATGTGCGTATAGGAGTATGTAGATGTGTGTGTGTATGTGTATGGGTGTATGTATGTATGTGTGTGTGTGTGCATGTGTATAAGTATATGTGTGGTGCGTATGTGTGTATGTGTATGTGTGTGTGTTTATTGTATGTGTTTATGTATGTGTGTAGGCGTGTGTGTGTAGATGTATGTATGGTGTGTGTCTGTGTGTGTTGTGTGTGTGTGTAGGTAGGTGTGTGTGTCTGAGTGAGGGTATGGCTGTGTAGGTGTGTGTGTGTATGAATGTAAGTGTGTGTGTGTACAAGTGTAATGTATGTATGTAGGTGTGTGTGTGTGTGTATGTGTACGTGTGCGTGTGTATGTGTGTGTGTGTATGCGTGTGAGTGTGAGTGTATGGGTGTATGTCTGTGTGTGTGTATGTCTGCAGTAGGTATGTGTGTGTATGTATGTATGTGTGTGTGTGTGCGGGTATGTGTGTGTATGTGTGTGTGTGAGTAGGTGTGCGTGTATGTATGTGGGTAGGGATGCATGCGAGTGTGTGGGTATGTATGTATACATACGCACGCACACACCCGAAGCAGGCCACACACACGAAGCGCGCTCACGCACACAACAATACAACGCAAGCCCATGGGGCCGACCAAGCCCCCAGCGCGCGCCAAGGCGCGCGAGCGCAAAGGCCCTCGAACGACCCGCTACGCGGGAACCGAGGATTCATCAGCCAAAACCGGAAAGCAGAAAAGAGGTGGGGGCTGCCTGGATGCAAATAGGTGTATGTGTGTGTGCATTCAGTGTAAGGGTGTGCATGTGTGGGTATGTATGTATGTATGTGTGTGTGCCTACATGTATGTGTGCATGTGTGTGTGTGTGAAGTATGTATGTGCGATGTGTGTGTGTGAGTGTGTGTGTATGTATGTGCGTATGTATGTGTGTATGTATGTGTGTATGTATGTCTGTGTGTGTGTGTGTGTGTAAGTATGTATGTGTGTGTGTATGTATGTATGTGTGTATGTATGTGCATGTTGGTTTGTATGTTAGTGTGTGCATGTATGTCTATAAGTGTGTGTGATTAAATGTGTGAATGTATGTACGTAGATGTGTATACGTGTGTGTGTGTGTGAACAGGCGTGTGGGAGGTAGGTAGGTGTGTGTGTGGGGGTGGTGTATCCGGGGGAAAAAAAGGGAAGAAGAAGAGGACCTCAAGAGGAGGGGGCTGTGTTAAGTCCGTGTGGGGTAGTAGTTTGTAGGGTGAAGATGTAGCGTTCTGTGAATCGGTCGGACAACCGGCGTCCCGTCTGTCCTACATACAGCATCCCGCATAGGTTGCATTTAATGCAGTAAATAAGGCCATACGAGGTGCACGTAAAAGAGTGCCTAATGCGTACAGTATGCCGGTTGGAGCCGGTGACAGCGGTGGTGTTGCAGCGGGATCTAGAGCAAGGGAATGATCCGTGTGGGGCTGAGGGGGAAGGAGAGAGGGTGCTGTGGACCAGGAGGTCACGCAGATTGCGGGCTCGTTTGAAGGAGGACAGGGGTGGTTTAGGAAAATGGGGCGGGTGGTGGGATCAAGCTGGAGGCGACGGAAGGCAACGTAGTATCTTGCGACGAAGGGGTAGGGTAGAGGGGTGGAAAAGGAGAGGGAAGGGGGTGCGGTTGGGGGGTGGGCGGGGGGAAGGAGACAGGGCGGTGGTGCGGTCGATGCGACGGGCGCGGGTGAGGGCATCAGAGAGGAGTATGGGTGGGTACCCTCGGAGTCTGAACAGGCGGGCCAGGTATTGAGATTGGGTCTCGAAATCCTGGTTGCGGCTGCACAAACGTCGGAGGCGGAGGAACTGGGAGTAGGGGATGGCTCGTTTGGTGTGGAAGGGGTGGGAGGAAGAGAAGTTGAGATAGAGGTGGGAATCCGTAGGTTTAGAGAAGGCGGTGGTGGTGAGAGAGTTGGAGGGGTGATCGATGCGGAGAGAGATGTCAAGGAAGTTGACAGAGGTGTTGGAGATGGTGGAGGTGAATTGAAGAGAGGGGTGAAAGTTGGAAAGGAAAGAGATGAATTGGCAGAGAAGTTCACGGGAAAGGGAGGTGGCACCTATGCAGTCGTCGATATAGCGACCGTATAGTTCAGGGGTCGGCCCAGAGAACTGGGAGAATACTTGGGCCTCAATGTAGCCAAGAAAGAGATTGGCGAAATTGGGGCCCATCCTAGTTCCCATCGCGACCCCGGACATATATATATATATATATATATATATAGCGACGTACGTACACTTTGTTCTCTTATATGTAAGTGCACATTTTTCAAAATCTTGTGCGACTCTATTTCTTTCAACCTTTTGACGCTTATTCGTTCATTCCACTCTTCGTTCTTTCGTTCCCCCTCTCTCACATTTCTTTGCCTTCTCTCCTTACTCACTTTCCCTCCACTTTTCACTTCCCTATCATTTTTTCTTGCCCCTCCTTAATTCTTCTGCTTCTATTTCTCTCTCTCTTCTCTTCCCATGTGACCGATCGACCAAGCCTGCTCTTCGGCACTGACTACTGTATCAACTATTCCCATAAACCTCTCACGTCGACTGTTTCAACACACGACTTCACATAAAAAATCTTGCACAACAAATATTTAAACGTATATATATATATATATATATATATATATATATATATATATAATTGAGCGTTAATTGAGCGAAAACGCCTAAAGCTCCACGAGGCTCCGGCAGGGTGTGGTGGCGATCCCTGCTGTACTCTTTCGCCACAACTTTCTCTCACTCTTTCTTCTGTTGGCCTGCTCGCTTAGCCAGCGGGGTGGCGTCATTTAAAGGCTAAAACAATGCGAAACGCATTGTGACCAGCGATGTGTAGCAACATCTGATAGCCTGGTCGGTCACGATGATAACGGTGATATATATATATATATATATATATAATGTGTGTGTGTGTATGTAATACACATGTATTTTCCTAACTGTGCTATTATGTTGTTTCCTGTATATTTAAATCTTTAATTTACGCGCGCGTACACACACACACGCGCGCGCGCGCGTCTGTCTATATTTTATGGGAACGTTGTGACCAAGTCTCTTGGCACCAAACGTATCAGAATTCAACTTGAGAAGGAGTTCACTGTTAGGATAAATCACAAGAACAGACAGGCCGGAAATAACCGAGAAATCTTTCTCTACACAGACTAAATCTATGACTAGTGTTGTTGAATGTTACTTCAGTTCCTAGCTGAGTGGAATGTGATTTGATCATCCTTTCAGTGTGATTGACAATAGTTGTTTCTATAGTTAATAGAAATATAGTTGTTTCTATAGTTAATCTCTCATGTCAACTCATATATTTCCAGCGTTTGAATCGGTTAAACATTCTTTTCCCTCTCCCATATGAAAGAACACTTTCGAGACATTAATTTCTTTCCTTTCCCACAACATATAAACTTATCCAAACTCACCAACTTCACTGCAACACGTTAACTGCTAATTTGAGCATATTATCACTTCCAGACTGTTGCCCGACGAAGAATTTGTGAAGTGGCTATCAACATAATGTTGGAGACCCAAAAATGTTGATTAAATATAATTATAACCATAATTTGGAGACAAATAAGGTATCTTAAAGATTAAGTCTGGTCATGGAAAATGAAAGATATCGCCTGTATAATTTTAAATTCTCTAAAAAATATAATATAGGGTGAACTAAATTTGATCTAAGGAAGTGCGATGATAATGACAACACCGAACGCCATATTGTGATCCCAAGAGATCTCTTCAGCCTTGTTTTATGAGTACTGTTAGACAAAGACGACTCTGTGTGTGTGTGTGTGTGTGTGTGTGTGTGTGTGTGTGTGTGTGTGTGTGTGTTGGTAGTATTAGGAGGTCGCTATAGTATATATATATATATATATATATATACATATACACAAACACAAAATATATATGTATAAAAACATATGTATGAATATATATATATATATATATATATATATATATATATATATATATATATATATATATATATATATGTTTGTGTATATGTATATATATACTGTTGCGAACTGCGACTTCCTAATACCTATTTCTTTACTACCCACAAGGGGCTAAACACAGAGGGGACATACAAGGACAGATACACGGATTAAGTCGATTATATCGACCCCAGTGCGTAACTGGTACTTAATTTATCGACCCCGAAAGGATGAAAGGCAAAGTCGACCTCGGCGGAATTCGAACCCAGAGCGTAGCGACGAGTGAAATATCGCTAAGCATTTCGCCCGGCATGCTAACGATTCTGCCAGCTCGCCGCTCTGCGACCTCCTAATACCACCAAACACGGCTCCAATCGTCTAGTCAGCAGCTAAGAAAACCGCAGGCCAACCCAGCTAACCAACTTGTTTAGAGTGGATGTAGTCTTACCTGGTTGGATGTCTTGTGTAATATGGTTCTACGCCGCTCGGGTTCACGTTTACGAGTCGCATCGAATCTTTACACCGACTGCCTTTGTAGCTTACTTCACACTCACTTTGCCCAGTTCACACTGACCATCTTCGCAGCCAACTTCTTCACACTCCGCATTCTTTTACCAGTAGAAATCGTCCACCTCACAGCAAAGATGTCAACTATTCATATAAACTCCTTACTCACTTTCCCTCCACTTTTCACTTCCCTATCATTTTTTCTTGCCCCTCCTTAATTCTTCTGCTTCTATTTCTCTCTCTCTTCTCTTCCCACGTGACCGATCGACCAAGCCTGCTCTTCGGCACTGACTACTGTATCAACTATTCCCATAAACCTCTCACGTCGACTGTCGGTATCCACTTCCAACTAGCCGTCAGACACCAACTGCTCGCCTACTGTTTCACATCAACCACTGACGCCAATTGACCGGCACCATCTCACGCACCTCAACCGTCGTACTTCGATTCCCAGCATAGATCGCTAGCCACGTGTTCATCCACAAGTATTTATAGTCTGCCCACAAGGTAAAAGCGCACAAAACCGACCAGCATACTTTAAACCAGTGCTGCCCAATCTTTCCGAACATGGGCCAGATTTAAGGAAAAATGGCGCCAGTTGGCCGAACTCACATTTCTAGTCTTTCATTTGAAAAGTATTCAGACCTGAAAATATTGATTTTTATTATTTTATTTACAGAAATTACTCATTATTTAATTATTATTCATAACTCAATTTATACATACATATGATGCTACTTCTATTTCAACATTGCTATCAAAAAATTATTAGCCTCCAGATATTACATGTATATGATCATAAAAAAGTAATTTGACTCATAACTTTATATTCTACAAAATAAATTTAACAATTGATCAAGATTTAAGAAAAGAAAAGTAAGATTTGGATATTGAGCGTGAGGTAGACCGTATTTGTAGAAGTCCATCAGATTCCTATTTAAAAACTGACTCTTGACATCAAAGTCAATTTACAATTCATTCAATTCCATCTGTAGCTCAAATGGGGCATCAGTAGGATCCACGACAAAAGGCATTGAAAAAGTGTTCAACTGGTCTTCACAAGCACGGGAATCCTTAAATTTCCTGGAAAATTCTTCTTGGATCCCTTTTAGCTCGCTCACAAAGAATTCCCGGTTTATGCTTGAAATGCGCGGCTGTTCCTGAAGGCAAGGAAAGTGAGCATAATTGCTCTCAGCAATTTGAGCAATCCACAAATCCAGTTTCTTTTGGAAAGCTTTCACCTGCCGAAACAAATTATGGACGAGTTTTTCCTTTCCTTGTAACCGCACAATCAACTCATTCAGCTGAAAAATAAAATCATTCATCCATTTGTCATCATCAAAGTTTATGCACGAATTTCCTTTTCTTCAAGAAATGCTGCTACATGTTCTCGAATATCGTAAAAGCGTTTCAAAGTGCGGCCACGGCTGGGCCATCTGATCTCGGTAAAGTAAGGAATGCCAGCGAATTCGGCGTCTGTCGCATCGAGAAAATTTCGAAACTGTCGATAATTTAATGCACGACTCCGAATGAGGTTGACAGCTTTCATCCATAACCTGATCAAACTCAATGATTTTGGAGCAAAGTGATTCCTGATGTAGAATACAATGGTACCACAATATTTGGTTTTTACTCATGTTCAGGGATTCCAGTTTTCTTTGGATGAAACCACGCAAACCTTGTTCCTTGCCGGTGCACCATCGATAGCAATTCCCGCCAGGCGATTGTAAATCAGTCCCGCCTTTTCGAGCGCAGTATCGATTTCTTTGAAAACAGCAGCGCCTCTGCAATTTCCTTAGAAATTAGAAATTCCTTAGAGCAAGTAACTCTTCAGTGATATTAAAACTTGAATCAACACCTCTCACGAAAATAGCCAGTCGCAGCATATCAGTAATGTCAGTAGATTCGTCGGTGGCAAAGCTGTAAGCTTCGAAGTTTTACAAAGTTCGTTCAACTGCATTTTCGTATTTTCGACCAGTTATTCAATCCTTCGAGTCAATCCTTCGACAAGCTAACACATTTTATAGCTTTCTCTTCCTCTGGGCATAGAATTTCAATCGCCGAGGTGATACATTCTTTGACAAAATTTCCTTCAGATATTCCTAAGAAATGACACCCTCAACCATGATAGATTATTGTGGTGCGCGCGTCTTCGACTTGCTGAGGTGAGCGCTCTGGGACCTTTGATTGGACGACCGAATCAACTAATCGTACATGTTGTGATAAGTCACTTTTTCAATGTCAGCAAACTGAAAGGCACTATTTTTAGACCTGACGCAACTCCATTCGACCAAAACTTCGAATCGGTGCTTCTGAAGATCAGGATTGTCAGTCACTTGGCATTTTGGTACTCTCGGGAAAGGTCTCAAATGCCGCCCCTCCCATCTATTCGAACTCAGCTTAGAGTTGTTCTCAGCCGGGGGCAGGCGGAAACCCAAGTTCCGGCGAAATATTGTAACATGTAAAATTATTATGGCAATTTACTGGGAAAAAAGGTAAAGAGCAGCCGGACGTCACGAATTTTTCAGATGGGGCCTATCATAGAAATAAAATTTCGGATTTTGTTTGTCCATGCGAGCGAGTGTGGGGAATCAATTTCTATGCTTGCAGGTTAACGCAGTGTGTATATATGAATTGTTGCTAACGCCAGTGCCCATGGCCCTTGCTTGGGGGTGGTGAAGGAAGGTATGTCCCCCTAGCAGCTCCTCTCTTGGGGGCGGGGATGGAAAAACACATATGCCATACCGCCCCACTAGGAGAGGGGCGGCACTTTTGCAAGCGAGGGACCTCCAGTGACATGGACAAACAAAACCTGAAATTTACTTCCATAGTGACAGCTATGCACACACCAGGTACACAGAATGCAGAGTTGCGAGCAACTTCGAGAACTGTTTATTGGCAACCAATAATTCTTTATTAATCGAAGAAAAATAACAGTAGTAAACTTCTGCGTTAATATTAAGGAATAAGCTAAGGACCGACTAATGGCCCGGATTCTAAGGCTTCGTGGGCTGGATCCGGCTCGTGGGACGGACGTTGGGCAGCACGGCTTTAAACAGTCAAGGACTTAAGGTAGTATTTGTGACGTCATGAAATCACCCTTTTGAGTTGTGCTGGGAGAGCAATCATCGAGCATTAATTCGCTATAAAATCATTATGAAAGGTGACATGACCAATCCATTGCATGCGGCACTTGATGAAGCGATCTTCTATACTGGGATAACTCGCCTTCTGTATCAAGTGTAAAAGATTTCCAACGCCTCAGGCACTTCTGGTGAAAATTCTCACGTATTTTGATATGTTCCTTATACAGGGTACATGTCTAAGATAAATAAAGCAAGGATGTGATGTTGCAAGCATAGTAAAGGCAAACTTGGTGCACAGTTTCAAGTCACTCTCTGACCAAAATCGTTTTTTCAGCGTTTCAAAGATATCTGAATTGCTGATTCCAGAATCTAAAGATACGCCCCTAGAGACAGAATTGCTAAAGTCTGGTCTTTGAACAACTAAATTTAGTTCTACTTGTATCTCTCCCACAGAAAGTGTTCTAATCAAGCTTATTGTGAGCCCAAAGGTGATATTGGTACTGGAGTAAAAGGGTCACTATTTTCTGAATATCTTATTCTGAGTGATCCACGAGATCACAATCATCATGATACAACAAATTGTGGAGAATTATTAAAGGTTTTGATTTAATTTAGAAGTGATTCAGATTAAGCAGTTTACCTGAATAAAGATGCTTTGAAGACAGTTTTTAGATGCGTGTGCAATCAATACTGCAAATTATATGGAGAACAAAGTTTGCGCAGGGTATATCCCCTTATTTAACAGCATTATTCACTGGAACTGTCAGCACCATTTGAATTGATGTGGGCTCTCATATCAATGTGTTGCTGGACAAACAAATCAACACACTTAGGTGAGCATCCCAACTTACACAGAACCTTCAACTGTGCATTTATATTCACCATATCAAATGGGTTTTTTTGAAGGGGGTTTGTTGTTGTTTGTTTGTTTGTTAGTGCGAGGAAAACTTGTTGAAGAGGAAATCTCTTCTCTAGACACCTGGGAGTGCTGGATCTCGAAGTTTCAGAATCTCCATGTTATTTGTTGTAAACTTTTTCTAACAATCACCTTCAACTTTACTTGTACAAAATAGTGATCCCTCCGTAGCCCCACGTAAAACTTCAACGCTGCCAGAGATCGTGAATATCATAAGTATAAATTATAACGACCGAAGATGTGTCTCGATAACTTAATGCTTGAGTATCTAATGGATATTGTCTATCAAAAGACCCAGCTCAGTACATAGACCCAGCAGGTGTAGACCTCTATTTTTCATTTTACTTATGCCGAAGAGTGCCAACCTGAATCACGTAATGTTGTTACCTATCCTGGCATTAAAATCCTCGAATGATTTTGTTACCTGTTGGTGTGGAAAGAATATTTTAAAGATTCTTGCAGGCAAAAGAATTACTTCCGTTAAGTGGTGAAGAATTGTGCATACCCAGAAAAGAATGTCATATGCCCCCACCCCTCCAAGAAATAGTAGCCACGTAAGCAGTTATGAAAAGAGGAATAATATCGATCTTGTCACTATCAAATTCTGGCATCATTCAGCATGGGTTGCACGTTCCAGCAGCACACCCATAGATGTGTTCATTGCTTGATTATATTTTTACGAGTATATATATATATATATATGTGTGTGTGTATGTATGTGTGTGTATAATCTTAAAATAAGCAACAGGATATCAAGAAGCGATGCAGTACGACCGTTTCAAGCGACTCCATTTAATATATACACAGACACAGACACAGACACACAGACACACACACGCACACACACACACACACACACACACACACACCACACACACACACATATATATATATATATATATATATAGGGAGATTTTATGAAAAAAAACAAAAGACGAAGACATGTGGTGTACAAAACAAACAGGTGTATTAGTATAACGCTCAGGAATAGAAAAAGTCTTTTACGTTTCAAGCCTACGCTCTTTACAGAAAGGGACACAGAAAAAAACAAGGAGAGAAAAAATGAGTGTAGTGGCTAACGATCTTTCATGGTGTATATATATATGTGTATATATATATATATATATATATATATCTATATATTATATATATATATATAGATATATATATATATATATATATGTATGTATGTATGTATGTAATTATATATATATTATGTATGTATATATATATATTATACACACACACAAGTGTGTGTTTGTGGGTATTCTAGTAGGAAAAGGTTGGCAGTGACCTTTCGCAACTTTCATTGGACAAAGGCTACTACCGGAAACTTCGAAGTCACTGTCAACTTTTTCTTTGTTAAAGAAATACTTATATTACTCTTCTGAAAGGTTTTGAGTGATCCTTTAATTAAATGTTTGACTGTTTTAATTACAAAACTTTTAGTAAAAAACATTTATACATAAAGATATGTGTAGGAGTACCCAAAAGAAACCGGAATTTTGCAATATTATTTTATTCACTTAGTTTTTACATGTTTGCACTTTTATCGCCTTCAAAGTATTCTCCATTTAAATCAATGCATCAGTCCAGACGCGTTTTCCACTGTTCGAAGCAGTCCTGGAATCCTTGCGAAGTGATACCTTTTAATGCCTCCTTCGCTTTTTCCTTCACTTTTTCCACATCTGCAAAATGTTTTCTTTTAAGGACTTTTTTCATTCGGGGAACCAAAAAAGTCACTGGGCGTAGGACAGGGCGAACAGGGGGTCATGCCATTTTTGCTCAAAAACTGTCTTTCACTCAAGACGTTGTGCATAGGCGCATTGTCGGGATGAAACCACCACTCTCCACTTTGCCACATGTCAAGGTGTTTTCGTCTTACCGTGTCTCGCAAATGCTGCACACTGTCAAGTAAAATGTCTGATTAACAATTTGACCAGAAGGAACAAATTTTGTATGGACAATTCCTCTCGCATCGATGAAGGAAATCAGCATCGTCTTGACATTGGACTTCATTTGATGCGCTTTGGGGAGGGGCGTTGTGGCATCGAATGCTTCCATTGATTTGATTGCTGCTTTGTTTCCAGGTCGTAACCATAGCACCAACTTCCATCACCAGTGATGACCTTCGAAAAAAAGGTCCGGATCAATTTCCATATATTCTTTCAGTTCGCAACATGCTTTCAGTCTTGACTGCTTTTGATCTTCCATGAGCAAGCGTGACACAAATTTTGCTACAACACTTTTTATTCGCAGTTCCTCGCTCAAACTTCGTTGGCAGGAGCTCCAGGACACATAATTGTCATATTAACAAGTTCGTCAGTTGTTCGGCGTCGCTCCTCCAAGATCAGTTCATGAATTTTCGTGAAGTTTTCATTCGTTCGTGAGGTCGACGGTTACCCTGAACGAGGCTGTTCTTCAAGCGACAAGTGACCATTCCTAAATCGTGAAAACCATTCGTAATCTTGTGTTTTGCTCTGGCAGCGGCTTTGTAAGCTGTTAGAAGCATGACAACTGTTTCGGCCACTAATTTTCCCGGAAGAAAACAAAATTTTACGAAAGTACGCTGTTCCTTCGTTTCTGCCAACGCAAAAATCGACGAACAAGGAAGAAACAATGCAAAACAAAGATGGACCACGTGGTAGTACGACCTCACACGACGACACTGGTCGGCAGACTGATGCCTGAGGGCCGAATCAAATGGCTTCTAGCGGCGGAAACCTGAACTACAACGGGCTTGTCCCACAGAGAACGTTTCCAGTTACTTTCGGGTACCCCTCGTATATATCTGTATATATAAATATTATATAGTTTATTAAAAAAAAACGGAGAAAAAAAAACAAAGCATCAACGTGATGACGTAGTACAACAAAGTATTAATGAAAGGCTCCGAGAAGAAGTGTGGTTGTTTTACGTTTCAAGCAAAGCTCTTCTTCGTATTTATATATATATATAAAGATATGTATTATATAAATATATATATATATATATATATTATATATTATTCTATACTTGTTTCAGTCATTTGACTGTGGCCATGTTGGAGCACCATCTTTAGTCGATCAAATCGACACCAGGACTTATTTTTTGTAAGCCTAGAACTACAGCGTTATCTGTTCGCGATAAGCTGTCAAGGCACGGAAGTGCCGTCTCGCCGACATGTCTGAGGTGCGGGCAGGACAGGGAAACCGTCTTGCACGCATTTGTGGAGTGTCCGGAATTATCGGGACTGATAGCTTTCGCAGAACAACTGCTGACATCGATGGGAAGAGTACAGCTATCGGCCGAGTCTATCATCGACATTGTGCCGCCTCCTTCCTTCAACAGGGAGGGGAAGGCTTGCTTTTTGTTCGACTAAAGACGGTACTCCAGCATGGCCGCAGTCAAATGACTGAAACAAGTAAAAGAATAAAAGAATGTATATATATATATATATATATATATATATATACATACATGTATATATATTTGTATATATGTCTATACATGTATATGTCTATAAACACGCGCGCGCGCACGCACACACACACACATTTACACATATATATATAGATATATATATATAATATATATATTCTATATATTTACATATTTGTTTTTGTATTTATAGAAATAAATAAATGAGCAAATGATTGGAAATCGACCGGTGAGTGTGTTAAATAATAAGGCACTAAAAG
>NW_021833688.1:0-55814 GCF_006345805.1 Octopus sinensis
TGGATATTTCAGCTATAAATAAGGAACTGTCGTACGACTTAGCAAATAATCGTGCAGAATCAATGAATACTCCGATTATAAATGCAAGATACCACTTTTCAAGTGAAATAGAAGAAGCAATCAATGCTCAGATCAATGAGGAGTATACTGCATCCTATGCATATCAGGACATGGTATTTATTAATAAACTTTATTAAAGTCAAATTACTTCGCGGCACTTTCTACGAGTCTTCCAAAAACAGCACAGTTTTTTCATAAGAAGGCAGAAGAGGAAATAACACACGCGGGAATGTTCTCGGATTATTTAATTCAAAGAGGGGGCTATGTCAAATTAAAACCAATAAGAGTACAATATTAACTTAGTTATTCTACAGGCACCACAAAATAAAATTTCGAGCATCAACGAAGCTCTTCAGATATCCCTCAATATGGAAAAAATGATAACGGACAAGATTATAGCTTTGAAAAAATTGGCTGATATTCACGATGATTCACATGTATATTTTTAAAATAAAATATAGTTTTCCGCATTTCTTGACGACATGGTGAAAGAGCAGTACGAAGATATATCCAAATTAACAGCACTGTTTGTTCAATCTGGCAGAATCGAAAGTAAGATGCATTCAACTTACTTCGAAAACAATTTCTTTTAATTTAATCCGGCTAATTTTAATTTCTGTTTAAATAATTCATTTTTTGGCTAAAAATAATTTAGAAAAGTAAAATATTAAAAAAATAAAATTCTTGAAATAAATGTCATGAATTTTTTTAATCATTAAATTTTTTTGTCATGAATCGCATTTCATAATGCATAAGCTTTGTCATTACCACCAACCACAATTTAGATAAAAGACAAATATAAATAATTACAATTGCATGACTAATGTGTCATAAAAATACAGTAACAAATATTCATTCCGTTTTTGTCATTTTCAATTTAATGATACTTTTCTTACAAAATAGTTCTTCGCCGCCATTTTCTGATTCCAGTTCCAGATTCAGCTTTCACAGTGTTTATTTATTGTTATTGTTAACCAAGGATCACCTGGTAATAAGGAAAAGGAGAAAAGTCATGGCTAACTAAGTGATCCCAGACCATGGCAGTAGAGGTTTTGTCCGGCGTGGACGGGAGTCCTGAATGGCTCTCCAGAAAGGGTATGTCGATAGCTCGAAATGGGGACGAATTTTGAGGTAGTTAAACAAGAGTTTATGTAAGGGACTAGCAGAAATAGAGGCTGTCCTCGCAGTGTTAAATGCATTATAATCAATTTATAATGTAAAAAAGTCTCATTAAATTACTTAACAATGTTAAATTCTATAATACAAATTTTATTTTTCATTAAATAAAATAAAGACACGTTTTAACGTAGTTCTTCATGGTTGGTCCTAATTCTCGCACACTATTTCCGATAAAAAACTATAAAACAACTCGTCTTGAAAGAGTGGCACGGCCATCGAGAAATAAAGGGGTAGATTTATTATTTATTTAGCATTTAGCGACAAACCAGAAAGACAGAATTCGTCCGCAACATAGTTCAAAGTGTCTGTAACTCCGCTCCTTATGAAAAGAGGACTGTCGATTTTCTCAATCAAAATCGAACTAAAAAGGCACAGAAATTTCTCAAAAAACGGGTTTTTCCCGATATTTTCATATTTAGCTTGGTGGGCTGAATAGAGCCAAAATAAAGCTTGGGAAAATTAAAATGCTAATGGACAATTAATTTTTGTTATTTTTTCCTAATTCCCTTTTGTTTTTTTGTTGAAAACTTCCAATAATTTACCTCAAATTAATTTTATTTTTGAATTTCTAATGGTGTACTCTTCCAATTAAGCACTGTGAACTTTAAAGATTGTCTAAGCACATTTGTGGCGGCTTTTGTCAAAACAATAATAATAAAGTCGACGAAATAAATTATTCTGTTTCTGAATGGATCTACAGAAAGATCCTGATTTAGTTACCAAAAAAATTTAGAAAAATTCAGATTTTTTAAATAAATTTAAATTCATCTTTTGAAAATATTTAGCTTGATTTTTTTTGACTTAAATTTTTTATTACAAAAACTAAAAATTAAGCGAAAGTTATGTGCCAGCGGCAAAAACGCAGTGTGCGTTGTCGCGAACAATGGCCAGACCGATGCGCTAGCAGAACCAGAGGCCCTCTCTCAGATCCTTAAGCCTCCTCCCGATGGACTGCCCGACCTCGTTAAGGAACGAGTCGGTCTCCTTTCCTGCGCCTTTAGCTTGATTATTTTTAAAATAGAATATTGCCAAACAGCCTGGCGAATCGCCAAACTGTTCTTCCGGATAACGACGATCGAGAACCGCTGAAAAAGCCAGTCCACCTCCCAAGGATCGTTAACTTGAGCTAAAAAAGTGACTTTTCACAAATAAATGACTTTTCGCGACACTGTTCACAAAAATGACTTCATGCTTTATCGTGTAGAAAAGTCCAGTAAAGTATCTGCTATCTGGTTTTTAAACAACTTGTCTCAAGTGTTCTAGAATCAGCAGGAGCCCTTGTAGTTTGTAAACAACTTTAATAATCAGCAGGAGCCCCAATAATCAAAACATGGGGAAACTTCAATAATTAAACAAAAATAAGCCAAATTAAATTTATATAAAAAATTATGAAAGGTGTGATTAACTATCATCTCGAAGGAATTCCTCCAGCTGGCGGGTAACAGTCATAATGAATCGGGACGATAAGAAATCGCCATCCTCATCACTGAAAGGAATATTCTTAATAATAAACAAAACTAAGTCACTCACATTTAGAAGTATATTAAGTCGAGTTAAAATACTTTCGTTAAATTCGTGACGTACTTTGTCAATAAATCGGACAAGTGCATCGCTACGAGGACGCGACTTGCCAGGGGTGATCAGTCCTACCAGTAAAGGGATATCAAAACTGGAAAACAATGAGGAATAGACTCCTACATCAGTCGATCGCTTGTTGGCAAGAAAACGAACATGTCTCCACAAAACAAACAAAGTAGACTCCGTAATTTCTACAAATAATTTAATAGTTGACAAACCATATAGCGTTCTTAAATTAAATAACAAAGCCAGAGAATCAGTGGTCGAACATTTGTTAAGCTCAATCAAGTAGATGTCAATCAAATTCCTGATTGCTCCCAAAAACGAAAAGGGGTAGCCATTTTTTTCTAATAATAAAACAAGTTGCTCTGACCTCGTCCCAGGGGCAAAAAATTATCAAAAACAAATGCCATCTGTTCAGGGGAATCTTTTATTAGAAGATAAAATAAAATACCAAATGTTGAATAACGGAAAAAATGTGAGATTACGCGGAGTAAACGCAGAATATGATTCGACTCATCACAGTCACTTTTATTACAGAATGAATGAGTCAGACTAGACATCACACAAAAAACAAAACTTGATAAACAAATTCAATAAATGACGATCAAAGGACCCAACCTTCAGCAGATTCCTTGTCAACGAAGACGGGGAAGCTGCGGACTAGAACAGAAAAACAACCTCTAATCATACATACTGTAAGGAACTCACAAAATGACCGTGTTTCTGGAATATTGTCCCCGGATATAATATTAATGTACGAATCGTGACTGGCTGCTATAATAGTGGATATATTCTTATCCATAATTCCCTGCTCAAGTCCAAATGAATGCACCAATTTCGTCAGGATACTTATAAATGGGATAAACACACGATCAAAGTCGACAAGGCTTCTAACAACATTAACATGTGCTAATTACTGCTCATCCAGCGGACGGGAAACTGGCAGACGAAGGAGAGCAAGCACATCGAGACATCCAGAATACATCAACAGTTCACATCCCTTCGTCAGCTGACTCACAGCCAATAGGAAATACTATAATCATTTCATCGATAAAACACCAATTTGAATGAATAGAGCACTATATCTCCGGGAAAATCGGCATCCGTCAACTTGTCACTTTGCTGGAGCTTCACATCATGTGTTTGCAGTCCTTGAAGAACATTCAACAAAATCCCTTCCAACTGAAGACGTCTAATGAAGTGAGGAACCCCAAAAAGACTAGAAATTGCCACATTGTGACAGCTTCTTAGCAATAATGCACCCAACGACAGGGCAGAAGCCTATTTTCACTGTATTAGGGTACAGTACCTGCAGACGTGGATTAGAGTTACAAATATCCAGCACAACATTTCCCGTCAATACTTTATTCTCGAAGAGACTGACATCCAATTTATCGTCTAACACAATTACAAAGAGAGAAACTAGTAACAATGAGCGGAATAATGCAAACAACGTGGTACAAACACGAATAAACCGAGATTCGAATAATAGAGTCATTCATGCGGAAAGAATAAACTAAGGAATAACCACCTCGAATAAATACCAAGGAATTGCTCAAAAAAGTGATATAAGAAGATTGAGGGAGACCACGTTCAAACTCCCATCAGCATCTTCACAGGGAAAACCAGCAAAAAATATTGAGAGTGTCTCGACTGTACTACACAGTAATCCATAAAAACAATGAAGGTTGGTGGGGGACTTGGAAAAGTTCACATTTTGGAGAGAAATGTCAAGCAGACTCAATAAAAAAGGAATCAAATAATCTTTGGTGATTTGTAAACATGTCCTTTCCAAAGTAATGAATAATTGGAGAGACCTAAACAGACATTCCAAAAACTGGTATTTCGTAAGCTCCCGTTCCACCCGAATGTTGTACATCAAAGCAGCCTGATCATAATTGTCCACCTATTAAATTATAAATAAAGTATAAACAAATTTGTTCGATCTTTTGAGAAATGATACCAACAAGGAAACATCGTAGAATTCACCAACCTTCAAATAGGAAGGAAGAGAAAGTCCATGCAAATCATCGATAGAGTCATCCTCAACATCTCTCACTCCAAACATTAACACCAACAAATTCGACATTCCTCTACCTACACAATAATCAGATTTGACTACCAGAAATATAGGCAGTTCGAACCACATCCAGGACGTCAATGTTCTCACAAACAAATTCAACGGAAACAATCTCAACCGCCAGCAATGCTGGTTTGAAATCACCTAAAACTTGCATTTCCATGACTATAACCATTTTCAATCCACCGCGGTAAATACTCGTTCATTAAATCACAGTAAAAACGCCCATTCCGAGACAGTATGAATCGACGGACAGGCACACGATAAATATCATTGTTGAGCAATGAAGATATTAACGACAAAAAACAGCATCTGATTTGAAAATCACTTTCACGCCATTCGAAAAGGCGGGAAAGGATAGTAGCAAAACATGATTGCCCATCAACATCAAAATTTTCGGTGAACCCCAATACAATTCGACTGCTCTTTCCAGGAATAATTTTTTTGCAACAAGAAATAATCACATCGACCACCACCTCCACAAAATGAACATCGAAGTCACGTGTTTCCTTCTCCATGTCACCCACCCGAGAGAATATTGACGACAAAGCACCGTTCAGAGTCCGACAGAACAAATTACAGTCATCCTAACACATACAAATGCTAAGAACTACGTCAAAAGTGGAATACAAGTCTTCTACGTTAAAGGAGTCGTTTTTGTACATTTGTTTTAATACTTTCAAAGAAGAAAAAGCCAAAGAAGGGAAATCTTGAAAAAATTGGACAAATCTAAAGTTTATAGAGAACAACTACTTCACAACAGTCAACAACGAATTAACAGGAAGTGATGAGCCATGAGTGAGGTCTTCCCCAGTCTTAACGCGAGAGATAATTTCCGGAGTTGAGAGCAGAGATAACGACAAATCAACAAAATTATGGGATGTTTCTGCAGCAAAATAAACCAATTCTATCAAGTTAATATTCCCAACAAAACTGCGATGGGCAGCACTTGCATTACAGATGATATCATAACTCAATCCCAAAATCCTGGTGATCTACAAAAACTTAACGCCAGGAAATACCAAATCGTGAAGATTATTGGCCAAAAACGAGTTTAGTTGAGAATAAAAAGAACAGTTCTCAAAAATGCAATCATTTGCAAATTCTGACACAAAGATGCTCAAAAAACGAGAACACTTTTCCAAATACGACCACTAATGGTCATAAATCAACAATCTGTACTGTGGAAACGTCGACGGGAGACAAATCTGTGGTCATTAGTCTGGAGAACTGGCGAGAATGAAAGGAGGCAATGTCCAAAATAGTTGTTTCCAATGACAAACAAGGGGAACAATCAGAAAGAATAATGTTCGCACCAAATGCGGCAAAAGACCCGGCCAAATCGAAATATTCATTTCTGACGTCTCCCCAGTCTAAATCGCCCACGTGTTGTTGCACGTTGAGATTGCCCTTGAAGGCATTCCATATTATTTTTGACATTTTTTGAGAATAAAGAAGACTGGCTAGCAAATCATAAGTCCTGGCCTTCAAAGTCGCCGACGTCGGCCAAAACACAAGTCGAAATAAAACGGTCAGGAAATCGCAGAGACATCCAGAGACCCCTTCCCGCCAATCTTCAACCTGAGTCAATACTTTGATATTCTATGATAAATATCCAACACGGAACATTTGATGCTAATGCAGAAAGAAGGTCGAAGGCAGCACAAAATATGTCCAAATCATCGTCAGATATGGCAGGAATATTATTAGTATTGAACAAACTGGAGTAATCATGAACTGCCTTGATGATGGTGTGCCACGTCAACTGTCCTGCCCCCACACCTTGGAATGAAGTAATAAATCAACCGGTGGGACACAAGTCTGAGAGGAGCAGTTCAAAACAGCACGTAGAGGGCTCGGATCCTCCGGAGATGCAGAGAGATTTGAGCATCCTGAAGTAATGGACGAGATGAAACTGGGCAATGTTTTGTCCAATATATATTATGAAATTATATAAAAATTCCTGCCAATTAACCACAAGTGTTCACATGTTTGGTGGATATTGCCTTTTTTGATGAATTGTCCTCGTGTTCTGCCCAAAAGTCCGACCCGAAAGGAAAAGACACATTTTCATAGAAATAAATCACCTTCAATTGATAAAAATAAATACAAGTGAAAAGAAGCGAATATAATGGGAGGAACTGCGGTAGTCCATACTCCCCTCAGAGGCATCGCGCAGTTTCTTAATCTACAAAATGACAAACAGTCCGGACAGTAAATGGATACAACGAAATAAAATCCGTCAATATTGAATTAATTCTCTCGGCAAAAACAGGCTAAAATAAGAAACCACAAAAACCGTCCACAAAATGTGTTGACATGACCCCAGAAACGAACATAAATTCCCAAAACAGTTTCTGTTGATACATTCGTTCAACAAAACGTCTTCCTCGCCAGAACCTACGGACTGATCAGAACTTGCTGCCTCGTGTTTTGGCCAGTGATAGTCTGTCGATGCAGATTACCCATTGAAATGAAATGATGCTGGCCAATTCCTGACTCGCCCATCGGTCGTAGTCCACAATGAGGCCGTGGATGCTCTCAAATACTCGAATCGGGGGTTCTGGCTTTGAAATGCTGAAAAATGACCTTCCTTGAAGTCGAGTGTGCAGAGAACTGACATTATGAGCTCCGTGAATTTATTTGGACACAAATCGAGGTTAAATTGACTGTTTTTGAGGATTTTTATACATTTTATTAAGCTTTCCAGGCTAAGAATATAATTGTCGGGGTCGGTAAAGTGGCCCGGGTTTAAATTTTCAGTTTCTTCTTGAAACATTTCATTCATCTATTGGAAAATAATGAATTGAGAATTAATTTATAATTCAAATGTATTCTTTATTGTCTATATAACCTCTATTGCAGGCGCGAGTTGATTTTGAATTATCATATAGCACAACGAAAGCGTGACTTTCAGCTTTTGTTTATTTATTTTATTTATTTGTAACCTAAATAAACAATTTATATATTTAAAATCTGCATAGTTAATCATTATTTCAAAACGGCCGGCAATTTCTCTTATTGCCAGTATTTTAAGACTAAGCCGGATGACACAGTGGCTAAGTCTGTTAAAAGGCTTGACGAGGGACGTCACGAATACTCACTGCGGAACTGGATTGTCTATCTTAAACCCACAAAAGAAAAAAAAAACAAGTAAAAAATTCCTTGGTTCTACATACGATTAGTTAAAAATTAACTCCTCTTTATTTAAAATAAGTGTATTTCATGCCTGTGCGGATCTATAAATTACTAGCTTTTAAGTAAAGGGATATAATAATTTGATGCATTCAGTCAACTTGCACATTTGGTAACAACAACATCCGGTTGGCAATCTTTTTTTACTTTTTACAATTGAGGCCTTTACGGACGAAATCAAATTTTTAACACCAATAACTTTGATTTTGCACAAATCCTTAATAGAACAATACTGAGTCTGATATATTTTTAACTGATGCTAAAAAATGTACAGTTCATCATTCGTCGATATTTATTGTCGATTAGTCAAAGAGACATACAATTGAGAGCTGACCTTAATAAACAATGTTAAGAGTGTGTTAAATGTTGGTATCAAATCTGAGAGAACGAAAATAAATAATTTATTAAAATAGATAATTAGATTAAATTGTGTGGGAAATTATGAAGACTCTGAAGATCGTGAAATCTTACAGTCCCATCCTTCCCACTCGAAGTCATAAAACCATAAGGCCAAAACTGTATTTCAGTGACCCCCGAGTGGTGTTTGAACATGGAATTTCGAGAGTGAGCGGCCTTTATGCAGTGCAACAAACCAAAGTCAGCCATTCGATACATCTACCACTCAATCACAACCCACACCTGAATATTTCCCGAACTACAGCCCACAGCGAAATAGTCCTCAGTTGGATGAACAGCCAGACTAGTAATGTGGGAGTCTTCCAGTTTAATCCTGCCCAGTTGCTTATGATTCCTGGAGTCGATGACATATAATCCCTCAGAACTGTGGCCAGCCAGCAAAACGTGGTGTTGAGAGGCATAATTAACACAATTAAACAGACCAAAATTATTCTTCATAACTGGAATAACTCTCAGGAAACTTACATAAATGAACTCCACTTTTAGGGGGAATGAGCTGGTCCCACATCGATATGCAGGCCCCCTCGTTTGAATTCCCAGCGAATACCAAAGTACTGGGAGAGAGAAAATAGTCAAAGTCAGTGACATGCATATAATTGTGGACTTGCTACCAATCAGAAAAGTATTAAACCATATTAATTGAACTATCGACAATGTGGTGCTTCATTTGGGACGCCCTGAGGAATCCTTTCGAGTCAGAAACGGATATCTACAAGGATGAGAGTAAACTACCCGCATTGGATCAGACGGACATAATCTCATCTGAGTGATGCTTCCATGAGTTGACTCGAATAAGTGATGGACTGACTTGGACCGTCCCCAACTCCACACTTTGACGACCCCATTGGAGTGTCCACTTGCATCTATTCATACAATAACTCGTCACTGACAAAGTCGGTGGTTTAAAAGTGCACATAGTTTGGTAAATGAAGAAGAATTATTCCGTTTTAAACCCTTATACTTAACTACGTGCTATAACTGGTTCGAAACGGTTTATGTGCTCGTGGAAGGATATTTCTGGTTGGGGGAGAGGAGTGGCTTTATCCTCATAGTCGTCGGACACGAGGATACTTATATTGATCACGGATAATATACCAATTAAGCAAATCAATGTCATATTCCGACCTATTGAGCACCCACGATGGGGGATATAACAATTTGGTGACGTCCACCTCGATCAATCCATTTCCGTGAACCAAAGATAGTGAATTCTGCAAATTAAAACAACCATCCTTTCCTCGTGGAAACAGAACGAAGTAATCTTGCCTTCTTTGGGGTCAATCACTCGATGGAAGCGCAGATTCTCATCCTACAGGTCATTGAGAATAATATACTTTGGTCTCGGCATTTATATTTGTGTACACGTTCTTGATGAAGACACTCCTTAGAAACCTTTTCCTCACAAGCATACCCCACAGTTTGTTCATAGAGGGAGTTAGTTCTCTAAGAGTAAACCGATAAACACACTTTGGTCTTATTTCCCCGGAGATAAACAAGTGGTATTTGCTGAAAATATTGCGACTGTCATTCAACTTGAGAACACTCTCAAACTCCTTAGACGGGCCAGTCCAGTGGGCAATTTCCACAGTCTTTCTCTCGGCGAGAGTATTAAGCATCCGATCGATGGCAAACAGATTGATGGAGACGGATATCAAATCTGGAATGGGTCACCCAGTAAATTACTGTTGGGGTTTATCTGCAGCATTACAAACAGTTTTCTGAGCAGGAAACGGGCATATTCAAGACTGGCCAGATGTAGCAACACGGAGTAATACTCCCCCACACTGCAAATTAGAATAACCAAAACTCGTCCAAATCTGCAGTATTCCAGGACATAACGTTAGTCGACTAAAAAGTCAGAAAAATAACTACTTGTGGTAGGAAAAAGTCCAAAAGTGTTTGTTGTGGCCTACAATAGTAATCTAGTGATTAGAATGGCATAATCAACATTTGTTGTCATCCGCCAACATAACCGAACAGCCAAACAAGTAATGATAGGAGAAAATTGGGAAAACTCTGTTCAAGAGTGAATAAAGCAGTTCGAAATCACTTCGAATGAGGGCTACATACACGAGTGCCACATAAACAGTCGAGAAAACTTCGATCAGAAATATTACGTAACCACCAAGTCCAGAATTGTCAGCATCGTCCACATTGACTTGACATTATTAAATAATTAGAACAAGGCCAATTTTCAAAGCACGAGGAGGTGTACTGCTCAATGTCCGCATGTGGCAGGTTGGCTGCCAATTTATGCCTCATGTCCTCCACCAGGACAGACATGAATTGCCTCGAAGATGAGCTTCCTTCACTCCGGTCGGCAATAATCTCAATTCCCTGCGAGTCCAGTCCATTTCCTGGAAAATCGACCAAACACTGAAAGAGAGAAGAAGACAGTGTTTTGGTCAAATTGAATATTTGTCTCACCTTGAGGAAAATCGGACTTAGCCAAACCTGAGCCGGAGTATCTGAAGTGTACGAGTTTACCAAAAGTGAGAGCAAATCTTGATTTAAGGTTCGGAGGAAATTAATGGGGTTAAACAGCACTTCCTGATAGCACAACTGATTTGCAAAAATATAAGGCACTGCTGAAGTTATTTTCCTTTCTTTGCTAAAAGAATGAGTGACAGCCACGTGCTCCAGCTTCTACACCAGTCTACCCACAACACTCAAGCCTGAATTAACAACATTAGTTCTGTCTTGACTGCAGTCAGGCAAATCAAGGAGGCAGTGTCAAATAACTTGCAATACGACAGGAGACAGTGGAGGAAGGAACGATTAGATATAAGCCAATCAGTGACTCTTGACTCCTCGGAACATTCATTCCTCTGAAAACCCGGAACGAGAGAGAGATCAGTAATAAACTCCTTCTCGAGCATTGGATGAGCTATTTAACTGATGCATGACCAACAAATACATATCCTCATGAATGTGGCATTCACGAATGAAGCACTGGCGTATACCCAATGGAGGAAATGCTCTTTGAATGCCATCGGGTTGTCCTCAAATCCTGTCAAATTATACATTGGGCCAACCAATGTTCTCGCCGTCAATTTCACTTGCCAGTATTTTGAGGCACCCAATCAACTTGAGGTGATTTAATTGCACGGAAATGTCGTTAAACAACTTAATATTACAATAGGGATATATCACGTGTCCATTCTGCTGCATTATCTCAAAGCAAATGTGAGGATTCCCATTGCGCAGATAAGCATAGGCCACCGTGAAGAACAGTCGAGCCAATATCCGCCGATGGCCGGTCCATGCCTACCAATGATTGCGACAGTCACCATGTCCGAAAAGTTAATCTTTTTGTAGGTGGTGAGGTATTGGTACATGTTCAATCTGGAGCAATCCGTATCTTGGGGAATGAAACCAATTCCTTCTTCTGCCATTGAGAGGACGGCTCCCTTGTAGTCCTACAAATCATAGTAATGAGAAACCTGCATTATTAGACAGCCAATGCAGCGAAGAACAGGGCTGGCTTGGGAATTTTCCACCACCTGAGACTTGACGAGGTCAATAAAAGTGGGCGACGACAGAGAGGATGTGTCCGACTCCCACAGAACGGCTATCAGCATTGCCAACTGCAAATCCTTAAGACGGAAGACACAAATCTAGAACAGTCCAGTCGGAGGGCAACCTCAATAGCACTCTTAATATCATTCGCCAACATAAAAAATGCGGCGCTATGAATATAGCGATTTTTAGTGAGTAGAGAGAATGCATTCTTATTAGCAGCTTCCTTCCAACGAGGCTCGTCAAAGTCATTTGCAAAGAACGCCTCCATTCGAGTGTCATTTAATGATCTCAAATACAGAAAATAGACTCACTTGTAGAGTGATCTAATCACAAGCTTCTTTTTCAATGCCATGTAGTAAATTGCTACTGACAAAGGGTCACCCTCGTTCTGGAACTGACATCGAGCAATCTTTCAAATCGACAAGCATGTGATACCATTTCCACATACTTGCGGAGAAGTGGGACACTGGATATCCACCAAACAGCCCCAGCCTCCTTAAAATCTTTCCAAGACAAGTTTCCCTGTGCCACTCCGGGAATATAGTTGAGTAGGTCTTCTTTATATTCAGAATAGTAGGCCCAGAAATAGGAGTGTTCGTCCAGGGGAACTCCCCTCCGTCGGGAAGTAAAAAATGCAATGCAATAACGAATTGATGCCACATCGAGACCCTCTGATTAGTCACGTGTCTGAAATGGATTACTTTTAAGGTTGAGGAATATTTGTCCACAACACTCTGCAAATGACTTTAATTCGATCTGTTCTTCTGATTTCAGTCCTTTGAGTTGGATTTTGTCCAAATAACGACACAGTCGCTTTGTCTAACATAACCTGCATAAATTACATCAGACACTGCAAATTCTTCTAAATTGTCTGGAACATCTTTTCTCTCCGCAAAATGTATAGAGCCCGAGTCCTCGCTGTTTAGATTGAGGGAATCACTTTCCGACTGCTCCCCGGACTCACTGAATAAACCACATTCTTCAATATTCCCACAATTTCCCATGTCCTCAGCCTCCTGGTCGGCAAAGATTGAGTGAAGAGGCATAACAGGAATTGACAGTGGAAGGGTCAAATCAGATTTGTCTTGAATTGCTCGGTCAATCGAGTCAAGGAGGTGTTTGAGAATGCGATTGACACAATGAGTCCTCCCAAGTCCGAGCAAGGCCACAAGTTGTCGGGGATGGAAGATTGGGGGAATGCAAGTGTGGAGACGTGACTGTTCAAAAATGTCGGACTCATCTTGTCCTGATCTATACAGAAATGCCTCGTTTCCGTTGGCAATCATCAAAGACCCGTCCAAACACTAAAATCCCCCAAACTTGCTTACAAGTCCGAAAATCGACATTTTAGTCGTCTGGAAGAGTTTGACGTGGGCAATCAGAATCCACCTCTCTTGTCTGAGAAATGATTCTGAAAAGAAGTAGACCTAATTCAATCAAGTCGGTAAAAGTACATTCGAGTTGGTGAGGACAACTAGAATGTGGGAGCCATTCATGGTAGGCAGCCAGCTCATATTGACACACCTATTTAGTGACCCATAACTGAGCTTTAATTAAATGAAACAACATTAAAAGGTCGCTCACGGTCACGGAGGCTTCTAAATTCCAGTCAAATCCCCCGGAAGACTCACTCTCCCAGATTCCCACCTCCAAAGTAAGATCCTTCTCATTCAACGTGGAAAACGCAAATCTTCCATCATAGGCAAACTCGAATGCACTGAAGGCTAAAAATTACATTCCTGACAAAAACAGGTTAAATGAATTGATTGGGGAATAGAACACACGTTCTTTGTGGGGGAGAACTCGATTCCATAACTCGTAATGGCAGAATGCCACAAGCACACCTCCCCATCCGCAAAAAGTAAGGCAAAGAGATAGGATGGGACCATAAAGCGAGAAAAGTAAATAGAAGCATTGTGGTCAGAAGTTGGCTTGACATGCAACAATGGAGACCCATTTCCACTAAAATGGCGACATGAGATTCTTTTGACCTTCACAATAGGGTCGACCAAAAATGTGGTTTCTTCTGGTTTATTGGCAGTGACTACAATTTCATAAGCCTCCAACACAAATTGCTGGCCATCCAACTCTGTTATCAACACCATAATATAAGAGCGAGAAAATCCAGTCAATTCATCCTGGACGTGATAAGAATTCACGTCAGAGCTTTGTCTAGTGACAGAATACTTATAGTAAATGTGCATAAATATTGTTTGCCCATTTTCCTAAACAATATATATCTGAATGTACTTTGAGGTTGTCCTTTATTGACTTTAACTTGAAAATAGCACCCGACATCATGGCTGACTGCTGACTGACCAACACAGGGCGATGAGGCCTCTCCACTCGCTAGGACTATGGAAAGAGGGGAACCTCTGCTTTGTTGAGATGTGATCTCACATCGACAACTGCCTGACAAATCAGAAATCGACTGTCTCGTTGGACAACAAACAGAGAAGAGGGAGAATAAATTCCCTCATCCGAACTATATCCAGGCAGTCGCAGAGGGAACCAGGCTGCCTTGTCGTATGAAAGATGACAAAAATTGTTGATACGGGCTAGTTCGTGGAGACCAACTGGCCCCTTCTGATACAAATAGCCAGGAGAGTCCATAATCCACAGAATAAGTTCAGACGTGTCCCTCTAAAATAGAAACAAGTCCCAACCAGGTGATTATAGGCAATGGAGACAATAAGTGGAAGGTAAGGGTGGTGGTTAATGCTGCGGATATCATAGCAGTGGCCACACACTCGATTGACGGGAATTATGTTCGAAATGGTGGCCTGGTTGTTCTCAAGCTGGAAATTGGCCTGGAGTTGATAGATTGTGCCATCCGAGTGTCGGGCAACTATGAAGATGCAGGGCTCTCTCAGCATTTTCATCCAATCGAAACACTCAGGGTATGAGGACTCCAAATTGGGGAGGATATAATAATGGTTCTCGAATGTCTTGATGAAAGGGGACAGACATTCGAACTGATTACTCTGAAATAACTTTTGTGGACCAATCAAATGTTTGCATTCCACACTTCTCTGACTGTCGATCAATGTCGAGTCCATATACTTCAATTCCCAAATAATAAAAGTGCCAGTTGCATGATTAACAGCAAATATGAGGTCACTACTGTTATACCAACTCTTTAAAAGATCGGATATCTCACTGTACAGGTTATGGCATGTCGAACACTGCCTGGTTACAGGTCAAGGACAACCATATCGGCCAGACAATTGAAGAGAATCTCACTCGGAGTGGAAGGAGACTCCTCTAGCACAATCCGGTCATCATGTGATGAACATTTGCAAAGCTAACAGTGATCAGAATACTCAACTGAGTGATTGTAGCAGACAAGTGCATTTAATTGGAGATTGAATGCCATTTTCTTGTTATTCAGCCAATGAAATGTCATTTTCCCCTCTTTGTTGCCCAGAAATATGCTCTGGACCATGTGGAATTTGTGAGATATGGCGATCTCAGTGGCAAATGCGTTTATGTCAGCAATTGAAGGGCTTCTTATACCCCAATTCCCAGATTTTTTATTCCTGAAATGCTTCAATTGAATTACATTGCTTTCTTGATACGCCTGAATGCTTTTGTACGCAATTGCTGAAACGAATGACGACGTCCGTGAAGGGGTGGAACATCAAAGTTAGATTGACCTTCCACACTTTGCTGCCAAACTCTGCCAACTCCATTGGCGGAGGATGTGAGAATAAGGTTGAGGACAGTCCCACTGAATTTAAGAACAGGCACTCACGGGGCCATTTGGTGGCTGCTGATCTGTCTCCACGATATGTACGTCACTGGGAATGGATGGTGGAGAATTATAAAGTCAAAATCGACTGACTTGTCATCCCCACTGATTCTCTCCAAACTGTCTTCGTGTTGCCGACGGAACCAAATTCTAACATCAGTGTCGCCCTGGAGACCTGAAATGACTGCCAGTACTTTGCAGAGTGACGCAAAGAAGAACCCGTCGTTGGAAAATGACAGTTTTTGCACAGAGGAGAGCTGGCTGGAGTAATTAAAGGGAATTGATTACTAATTAGTCCAATTGAGGACCCACTGGGAAGCGAGGTCATCCCACCCCCACATTTCAACATGCCGCTTATCCGCAACAAGTAGTTTAGTCCCTTGAATGAGTGATTAGGCATACCGAAATAGTCCAATTCGACAAATGTGATGGAATCTGGCTGACTGGTAGTGAAATGTGTGACCCTTCTCCAGGAATAGTTGTCCTGTGCTTGTATTCACACAATACCTGCGAGGACAGGTCGTTAGGCTGGAGGATTATCAATACATTGTTGATGGAGACAGCAATCTACGTCGGATAGCAGCAAATACTTTTCCGTAGCATTTACTACAAGTGACACAATTTATTTCTCCTTCACTGCACTCAATTGCGTCAACTTTTTCCAAGACATGCGAGAGAATGACCAGTTTAGAACCAGAACCATATGCCTGCCAGTTATTAGGGGCTCTCAACTATAAAGTCGTAGCCGTTTATGTTCCCCACTGCAAAGCAAGTATCCGTGCTGTTTGCTCCTCCAGAAAAAACGCTTTTTAAAGTATTTTCACCAAACATTTATTTGTTCAACAATCAATGTGGTATGTTTATCCACATAAAGCCTATTATTTCCTATTAAATGTTTTAAAATATTATTAATAGCATAATTGATTGCATTTATATTAATTCTCATTAGGGTATTCTTGTGGCCATATTCCCTATAGACCTTTCAATTATTAGACTAATTGATAGATTTAATTCAGTTAATTAAATTAACTATATTCATACTACTGATTTAAAATGATTCAGAATAAATTTCATTGCATTATATATTTTAATTAAAATGGCAATACATACAGATTGCGGCTAGATCGGAAATTTCTTACCAAAATAACGTACTTTAGTGGACTGGAATGCAATATTGACCCAAAAAGCACAAATTATTCACGAAATAAATTCGGCAGGACAGATTACTCAGTTGCTAAATCAATTAAGTGAAAATTAAAAATGCCACAATGAAATAATTCGTACTTAAAGACGTTCGCACAGCGTTAAGTTTCGGTTTGCACTCAAACAGCATATTTATCATAAATTCCAAATATTCACAAAATGACGCAATTTACACTTGTGATAAAAACTTCGGCACAAAATGACAGTTTGTGTAAAGAAACTAATTTAATTAAACATGTATAATTTGCAACGACAAGATATATTATTAAACAGAGTTGCCTAAAATTATTTGCAAACATTCCGTCTTTTGAGGCCTTGCACCTGCCATACGTGAGAACCTGACGATTCGATCCCAACAAACGCCGGGCAAAAATACTTGATCCACAAAACTCCCCATAGCAGGCAAACAGTGGTCATTGTTAAAATGCCATCAATTTGGACACACTGAAATATATAAAGAAATAAACCCGGGAGCCGAGACAGGGCCTCCAATCAAAGAATTGGGCATATTTGAGGAATAGAGTGGAGGGCCAGACGAATCCCAAGTTGGCAACAGTATTGAGGAGTGTCATGTAGGAGCCACCAATGACGGGGTCGCTCACATTGGTGTGGAAAGCCATCGTGGAAACAGTCATACAGGTCGAGATAATCTAGAATATGGCATTCCCAGTCACCTCGGTGGCCATCGAAACCACAAATATTCCACCAATCATCGCCGAAGTGACTTGGCCTGTCCTACAAAAAATCCACAGAAACAAAATGAGTTGTGGGAGTTTGATCAACAGTCTCAGTTTGTACTGATTTGCAAAGAATTGGAGTGGTTTGAGACTGAGCCCCATTTGCTCAATGAAGAAGGGGAGAATGACTTGGACAAGTGTGAGGGGGGCACTGATCTGCACAATCGTGTGCCGACTCACCCCCGCATTCAACAACTTCAATACAAAAATCGACTCGATGGGTGCATACGCGATCTGGAAATCACCCAAAGCTCTACTTTTAAGACAAGCTGATTAAAAATATAAAATTGCATTTCTGGTTTCCTAAGCACGGATAGCAGTCCAGAATAAACATCCAGATATGAAATTATTTCTGTGTTTTCTCGCTCTTTTTTAAACAGTAAAATGAAAGTAGTACACCCGAGGAACACCACTCCCCAAAAAAGAAGAAATCCCAAAATAAAACTGCAAAATACCATGAAATGTCATAATCCCGTGATTTTTAGGACTCGTGAAAATATACTTGTTGCAGAACTCTGCAGATTCCAAGGACACAAAAATTTCTCGCGATATAAAAATCCCCAACATCTGGCCAATCACATTGCACGTGGATGCCCAACTGAGCAAATTCCTGTCATTTTCCATATCAATAAAAACCTGGGCAAAATGGAAATGGCCCACCCGTCGACGGCCACGTCCTGAGTGGCAGCAAGAATGGAAGCGGCAGAGAAAGCGTAGGTTAGTCGATGTATTTGTTTTTTGACTAGAATTTTAAACTGTGAGTATTAAACCAAGCATGTCGGATATATTGAAGGAGAGGAAAATGAAAATAAGCCCGAGGGCATATTGAGTGGGGATGAGCCAGCTCTTTCTCCGGCCGAACCTGCCAATATTGCTCTAATAAGACCTTCGGAAAAATATTGAATCGACAAACGGGGCCCACAAGATTTTTAAACTAAAAGGCCACATGACAAAGCTAAAATAAGACTGCTGCGAGTAGGAAGCCCCAACCTCTTGCAGATAGAGAGGAATGGCACTACATATCCCTAGGAAAGTGAATTTATAGTAATGTGATGCCAATTGGGATTCCTTGTAGTGTGTAGAGGAATATTAGGAACAATATGTTCCCGACATCCACAAAGAACATGACAAAATGGAAATCGATTTATTAAAATATATTCGATACATTTATTTTACCATTCGGATGAGAATTGGAACTGTAAATTAAATTCTCGATTTATCAATAAGGAAAACTACGTCCAATGTAACATTATTAGAATTAAACAGCTTTACTATATTTACGGAAGGTGGACGAGTGGCCGGGTGAACAAAATTAAAGAAGTAAAGCTTTATATTTCCTTTTAAAAAATTGCTAGAAAGTTGCAAAAACCGACAAAATCAGATGTTTGATTCAATCCACTATATCAACCAAAGTAGTGGAAATGCGTGCAATTAAAAAAGTACTTACTGATACAAAAATGTGACCGCAGGGTTGAAAATAGATGTGAGAAATCATAACCTTGTCGCGGAATTAAAATGATCGAATAAAAATGCATTTCTGGGTCAAATCCGCGTGTTTACAAAGCAATATTGCGATGAGAGAGGCCAACGTACGGGAAGAACTAACGGTTGGAATGACACCACTGCTTACGATTTTCGTTATGAAGCATAAAAGACACAAGTCTAAAAAACGCAGGGTCATCTCTAGGTCTGCCAGGTTTCAATATCGGCCTTATTAGTGCTTGTTTCCATAATGACGGTATCACATTTTGACTGATCGAGTAGTTGAAATAGCTGCTAAACGAAAAATACTTTAAAATGAATTATTGGAAATTTGATTTACTTGCTTAATTTTAAATGGTAAAAATATTTCAAAATAAATATATATCATTTATTGTAGTTATGCGATTATCGATTGTAAATTCAGTTAAAAATGTTCGGAGACAACAAGCCTTGAATTTGGCCAATATTTTGAGGAATTATTCCAGCGATTCGGAAGGAATAATTCGAGATCGGTCTATAAATTTAAGTCCAAATAATATAAATAAATATTCAAAGTAAAAACGGACCACGATGGAACTTTTCCAGTACTATATCTTCCCCTTCCCTCAAAAAACGAACTCTGTCGATTTACTCTCCGTCTCTACGGATATACGGTCGGGGACTTGATTGAGTCGGTCAAAAACGAGGACGGAGGAATCGAACGAATTGGGATATACTCCTCTGGTAATATTAACATCTGAGTGTAGACTCAATAAAGTGGGCCAAGTCGACTCCTCTGGAGACACTTCTGAGGAGTTCATTCGACATGATCATCGACGACAAGAGATATACAGTCGAGCCCCTTCTCGAGAGTGGTTT
Organism: Octopus sinensis; assembly: GCF_006345805.1. NCBI lineage: Eukaryota > Metazoa > Mollusca > Cephalopoda > Octopoda > Octopodidae > Octopus > Octopus sinensis. Next base: position 20,066 of record NW_021833688.1, read on the forward strand.
AGTATATTTCCTCATCCGTAGACAAACCAAATGGGGTCATCTCGGTTGAAGATAAATTTAAAATGTCATTAATTGACTTATTCAGTACGTTCAATGTGACAGCGCACAAGGAGACGATCGAAAGGAAATATACAGACCAGATTGCCACTTTGACCAAGGAATTAGAACCATATGAACGGGTATTGTCGCATTTGGGTCTTATTTATGAAAGAGTAGGAATCAAATGATCAAAGCTGCCGATTGGAGGGCACAGTCCATTGGCTGGTTAGGTTTAGTGTTTATGGGACTCCAAACTGGTGTTTTGGCTCGACTTACATGGTTTGAGTACTCGTGGGATATCATGGAGCCGGTCACCTATTTTGTCACATATGTCACTGGAATGTTCTTCTATGCATATTACATGGTCACGCGACAGGTATTTGGATGATCTGATGGCAGGAATATACCTACAGGGATGCCCGCAATAGACATTTCCTCCAGGCACTCCATAAGATGTTCGCTAAAAATGGGCTGAGTGTCGACGTTTACAACGAACTTACCTCTCAATTGGCTGAAGCGAACAAAAATCTCGAAGCCCTCCGAAACAATTTTCTCCAGCTTCAAATTCTTAAATCCGAGCATAAAATTTGATTAATTAACTTAAATATTTAATATTTTGAAATGTATTCTCTAGCTAAAAGTGTCGTCCGACTATGTTGTTGCTTTTTTTTAAATCCTTAATATATTTAAATCAAAAGAGAATAGTCATTGGCAGATAGCCAGAGTATTGCCTCTGACTATTGCTATATATATTCTTTCGATTAAATATTTGTATGAGAGGTAGAGAAAGGATTTAATATATTATTTTTTTGTTGATCTTTCGTCATTATTACTCTATGTTGGTATCATTTGAGTCGTGTTAATTCTCGCTTATCAAAGCATAAGAAATGATCATCGACTTAATTTTATCTGGTTAAACTGTTTCCGTTGACCATTAAATAGTTTCCATCCTTAAATATGAGAACTACCCTCCTGATTGGAAAAGTTCCGTGCATTGAGCAACATGTGGTCCCAAATAATAATCTGCTCAATGAACTAAACTCGGAATAACTGCAATTTATAATTAAAACACCCGTTTAATTTAACATTTATATAAAAGTCTAAGTAATCAAGAGTAAAATGTTAATAATTAGTAGACGTGGACAAATCCGTAAAAAAAAGTCCAAAGAAGAACATAGGTCTAAACAAATTAAAATATAAACAGACTAAAATCCCACTGAAAAAGCCTCCAGTGAAAGGGTCGGTTCTGGAGACAAAATAATCCTTAATTCGGCTGAACTTCAAACTTAAATGCAAATGAATCTATTTATTGGAATATGTTTAATTACCAAAAAATAAGATGACCCAATCAAATAAAACGCCAGTCCATAGAGTCCAGTAAAACCAAGCACTCCAGCTACTGTTCCTGAGAGAATGGCGACGATTGTCCAAAGCCTTTCGAGGATGGAAGTATTGTGTTTAATGGCAGACTCACTATTGCAATTTTTTAAACTCATGTCGTTAGCTACAACGAACGTTAAATTCAAATAAATTATTAATAAACATTTAATTACAAATATAATTCATTTCCTACACTTATAACCAAAAATCTGCCAAGTAGTGATGATTACTCCTAGGAACGTTTTTCACATTTGCTTCTATTTTATTTTATCTTTTCTTTCAATTGGTTTTTTATTTTAAAGTCCTCTTTTTGATTTGGTATTTGTTTCCATCCCAGAGAGAGTGGTCGTCCAGACTGAGAGAAGACAGCAGATCAGACAACGAATCCTTGGGGGTCTTTTCGTTGTGTATGAAATGACAGCGAGGACCATATGGACAGTAAAACTTTGAGTGGTAAGTCTTGCAGAGTTCAGTCTTGTAGCGAGGGTGTCGAGCCATCTTCCTCAAATCGAGCACTCCATGGGCGAACTGGCACTTTTCCCCATATTTACAGTAGCCGGACTCCTTGTATGCTCGACACAGCTCAGTCTTGTATCGAGTGAGTTGAGACTCCTCCTTCGAACCACCGACCATTCCCTGGCAATAAATAATCGCAACAGACCTCTAAGAACGAAGCTTGCATTATGAAACATAACGCCCGTCTTTGTATATAACTCGGCGATCGTCCGGCTTTCCTCTCTATCAGTATTAATGGCCCTATTAGAAGGTGATATTAATACTTACAGACATTAACATTATTAGAATGATAACACTCAATGTGAATGGTGTTGGCTGCCTTAAGGACTGTCATATTATCACACATCAAAGAATTGATCGACCCAGCCCAGATTAGATTATGTTACTATGATGTATATTCACCAGGATAATACAAGCACGTGCTTTGTGTAGAACGTGGAGTGTGAGTTATGTTGGGGAATGATCTGAATAGGCTGACAATGTGAAATATACTCACTCCCCTGTAGACTTGATCAAAATTCATAATTTAGTTTTTTTCCAACTTTTTCCAAGACATGCGAGAGAATGACCAGTTTAGACCCAGAACCATATGTATCCGTACCCTTCTACAGAAGTCAGATGGTCCTATGAGTAACCCTCGACATGGACCTCTGCTTGGGGTGATGTGCTTCTGGTTAATAATTGACATATGATGGTCTTTTGACAGTTGGTCCTGTTGAATGGCTAAGAAGCCCTTTCCATCTTTCTTATTAGGTGGTCAAGCGGACTTGAATAATATTGTTCAAATTGGAAATTTGCATTATGCTAGCCGCAGCTCGGCATTAAGGCTGTTGGACCATGAGAGATTAATTCCCCATGTCAATTGTCGGTCAAGGAATTGTTTGAAGAAAGTGCCGAGAGCCGGGAACGGTTTTTTTAGTCCGTCAAGTATCGAATTGATTAGCCCAATCTTTCTCTGGATCCGATGGCCTTCTCTAAATGGGAGAAAAACACATGTGGGTGTTAAAAGTGACCCTTATAATTTTAGGGTTCTTCGTGAATGGGGTCTTTTCGTTGTCCAGAAAGAGATCAACAATGCGTCTTCCGAGTCTTTTGTCCGACGTAAATAGGGTAGTGGACGATTTTCCGGGGAGATGTTCATCCTGTTTTGATATAGCCAAATTCGAATTTGTAATAAGAGATCTTGGGCTTTTTTGGAAGCTTTCGAAAAATCTTGATCACGTGATCCAATGAGTATGTCGTCAGCGTAGGCGAGAATGATTGAGTGTTCCATTTCATGGTTAGGAATGTCGGATAGGTATAAATTGAATAGAGAAGATAAATTGTGGAGCCTTGGGGAACTCCGATTGGAAGCAATCTTGAGATTGATTTGATTCCATTCAGGCATACTCGTCCTCTCCTTCCGTTGAAAATTTGAAAGCCAAAGTTTTATGTTCGAGTCGATGGATAGGCTAAATATTTTTTCGAGTCAGTATCTTTCTGGAAACTGAATCAAAGGCCTTCTGAAGATCGATTGAGCATACAATTGATTTGAGATGAGGTCTAGTTTTAAAACATACCATTATGAACTGGGTTAATGTGGTAAGATGTTCGAGTTAGAGAAATTATTCCTAAAACCATGTTGGATGTATGTAAGGGAGAGAATAGGGGGTGATCAAATCGAGAATTAGTTTTTCAAGAACTTTCAGTAAACATAAAAGTGAGATGGGTCTATAGCAGAGGTTCCAATGGGGGGCGCGCCTCCCTAGGAGGCGTTGACTCGTGTCAAGGGAGGCGCGAAAATATTTCAGAAACATTTTTTTTGTCGAAGTGGTCGCAGTTTTTTTAGAAGATAATTAAAATTAATTAATTTTTTTGTGAAAAATGATTATTTAATTTATAACCCTCTATCAATAATTTAAATGGTTATTAAAAATATTTAAAATTTATTTAACCAATTTAGTCATTTTTAGTACGCGGCATCCAATTTCCAGGACTGTAGAAGGAATTTTGTCTTTTACAATCTGTGCAAAAGATTCCTTATAGTTCTGTATTTTTTTTCGCCACATAAATTCTGAAAAGTAACTAACTAAAAAACCGCGAAATAAGATCCAGATGGATGTCTTACAGCTCCTCTTTGAGCTTTATTCTTGCTTTTGCACTTCCCCACTTCTTTCGTTTCTTTCGTTTTTTTTTCTGTCTGGGTGTGACTCCCGTCGTTGGATCCACAAAGAATTTTCTGAATATATTATATTTCCTTACTTATGGTTAACGGTTTCGTGTGTGTAGCCGTTTTCAACATTGATCAGTTTAATACCCTAAATGTTAATCAAATAATGCTAACCTTTCCAGCAGTCACTATTGGGAGCTGTCGGAATTTGATGTTCTATTGGGAGCAGTTCTATTGGGAGCTGTTCTATCCCTACTCAGTTCTATTGGGAGCTGTCTTATTGGGAGCTGTCGGAAAAAACTGCGACCACTTCGACAAAAGTACCGAAAATTATATCTATGTAAAAAACGTGACTATATTCCGATAATAAGAGTTATTAATTTAAAAATTATATTTTTTCAAAAATTTATTTAATTTATTAGACAATTAAATAATTTTAACACATGAATAAAATTCTTGAGTGGTTGCAAAAGAAAATTCACGAATAATAAAGATTTTGACGATGGTTCAAAAATCAAAATGATTGGAATATAATCAATACCACTCCAGACAAGAAAATACTTTCCATCTTACTTATTGTTAGGATTCACACGTATCTTTGTTGATTCTATGGAAAAACCCCTCTGTTTGCTTTGCCTCAAAACACTTGCAGCAGATAGTATGAGGCCATGCAAATTAAGAAGACATTTTGAAACGATGCATTCTGAACATGTCCATAAGTCTGAAGAATTTTTTAAAAGAAAATTAGAAGAGTTTGATAACCAAACGAAATCTTTAAAAAAACTTGTTTCTGTCTCTTCAAATGCTTTACTAGCATCGTACAAAGTTTCTTACAGGATTCAAAATGCAAGAAACCGCACAATATCGGAGAAACTCTAGTTTTGCCAGCAGCTATCGATATGGTTGAAGCAATGTTTGGCGAATCCTATGCAAAACAATTACAGCAAATACCGCTTGCTGATAACACAGTCGCTAGAAGAATTGATGACATATCTGAAGATCTTTGTGATCAGTTGGTTTCTCGACTACGTAACTGTAAATTTGCTATACAAGTTGATGAGGGAGCTGACATAAATAAAAATGCACATTTAATTGCATATGTCAGATATGCTGAAGAAAGTACAATAATAGAAGATCTATTATTCTGCAAACCATTTCCTGCACTAGCTGCAATTAAATCTAAATATCGAACTCGTTTAGTAGTGACTAATGAGCTAAGAGTAGCACTCTCTGCGATGACACCAAGATTTGAAAAACTTTGCGCCAAGATGGAAAAAAAATTATCTCATTAACTTTTGTTTTAAAAATTGTTTTGATAAAATAATAATTGTATTATATTATGGATATAAAGGGAGGGCGCAAGATTGTACTTTTTCTCTAAGGGAGGCGCGTAAAAAAAAGCTTGGAAACCTCTGGTCTATAGGAAGAGGGGACGTTCTTCGGTTGGCCCGGCTTGAGAATTGGGCGTATAAGAGAATTTTTTATATTTGGTATTTGATTTTGGTTAATAAAGAGTTGAAAATGTTTGTCACTGCATCAATTCCGATGGGACCAAGATGCTTCAGCAAGGTTGTTGGAATCAAGTCTGGTCCAAGAGGATAGAGATTATTTTGTACTGGGGATATATAAGTGGGTGAGTTTGATTTCTTTGGTTTATTGTTTACGTAATATGAGTTTATCTTTAGATGATTTTTGTAACTGATTCCGGCGTTGAATTTCATGAGTTTACTCAATCGAAGTTGACTTTTCTGTTCTGAAATTATGCAATGGTTGGCAGGTCTGAATTTTTTGAAAGCATTCCACGTGCATTGGCAGATTTTTTTTCCAAGCGTTTTGATTTGCTTTTCCATCTTCTTTGGGATGCTTTCTTAGTGGTATCGTTGAGGTTCTTGTTTTTTTCTTCCTCCGGGAAGAAATTAGATTCTTTTAAAAAAGTTTCTTTTTTGATAAGAATTTTTATCTCCTGGTCGAGATTTTCTTCGAAGTGATGGTAAGTGCATTTTGGGATAAATAGTTTCTACCCAGCAAATCGCCTCATTTAGGTACTTGACAACTCCGTCGATTGATTTGAACAGTTTAGTATCAAAGTTTTGCAGCTGTGAAAAATAACTAACTAAAAAACCTGCGAAATAAATCCCAGATGATGTCTTACAGCTCCTCTTTGAGCTTCGGTCCCAAGACTAATTCCATCTGATGTCCCTTCGGACATATACGTGATTTTGAAAGGATATCCACATTTTGCAGAAAATGCACTGCATCCTCCTTACTTATTGGGAGCTGTCGAATTTGATGTTGCATAAGTCCACAACAGAATTTCCATGTGACCTATAGTCCAGTTTTTATCAATATTAGGTACATGCTCGCCATAATATTAAAAAAATTAGAAAATAAATTAGTAAAAATTTAATAATATTTTAATTTATTGATAGAGCGACTTAAATAAAATATAATATATTCCACCTCAAAATTATTAGATTTTTTAAAAGGCCTAAAAAAACTGCGACCACTTCGACAAAAGTACCGTATAAACATATAACCCACATAGAATAGATATCCAAAGCAATCAATCTAATATCGGGGGAGGGGGAATACATAGGAGTATGCATATCCCGTAGTATACACCTCCCGGCCATATATATCGGGTATCCCCACTCCTCAGTGTTGACAGAGTGTCGGCCACCTCCCCCTTTGTCACCATCGACTTACTCTGGCCAGACTGGTATATAAAATACGTCCTAAAATGTCTGGAGATTCGATTTATTATCACACAAGACATGTTCTCAACTGTAAATGACTATTCTTATTCACGAGGAATATTTCCTTAATGAATTGGACTGCACTGCCCTCCCAGAGTTGGGTCTCCTCCCTGACATCTCTTGTGTCCACTACCGACACTCCACTCAGACCAAACAGAGCGCGGACATTGCCTATGCTATCACCACATCAGGCTCCACAGCACAGCCCAAGATAATAAGGGTGCCCTTCGACTGCATTATGCCCAATATTCTTGATTTTCGGTTAGCGGCCTTGGGCCTCAAAAATTAGTCGCCACATGACATGGCGGCATTGATGTATGTCAATAGAGAGGCGCACACATTCTCCTAGTATAGTCATTGAATGTCACCCCCCTGACAAGGATGGATGTTTTCTGCGCTTTTTGATAGGCAGTCCTTAGTATTCTTGATGAATAATGTGTTGTATTATTGTTGCTTTTAAGATGGGGAGTGACTAATATTTGCACTTGTTTAGTAATTATAAACATTAAATAGTGTTTGTTGATTATTCATTGTATAGAAATATATTAAATATTGAACATGGAGATGTGGTGCTTCTATCAGCCCCACTCACATTCGATCCGAGTATTGTGGACATGTTCTGCGCCCTGAGTGGAGGGGGGTCACTCCTGGTGGTAGGAAGAGACCTCCTGATGAGACCTTCAGCCGCAATCCCGGTTCTTCTGGAGGCGAAAGTGTCAATAATGCAGGTAGTGGAGTAAGCTGAGAGAAAAGATGACTCCGACATATTTCCGTGTGATTGGAGGGCGGGAAATGAGTAGAACACTGTTGGGGAAGAACACCTCCTTGAAATGTCTCCTGTTTGGAGGGGAGCCTCCTCCGGGAGTGAGGGAGGTGGTGAGGGAGCCCGGGAATGTGACTCAGATATTCAATTTGTACGGAATCACGGAAGTGTCAGCGTGGAGCACAATATTCGAAATCCCGGCCAATTGGAGTGGGGATATTCCAGTGGGGGCATGTTTGACATCACGTGTGTTGGTGATGGAGGAGGGGGGAATATATTTGGGGCGGGAAGGAGGGGAGTTGTACAATAGGTGGGGACATGGGTGGAGGAGGAGGGGGAGGTGCATGTGCAGGGGAGGACTGACCGAGTCATCAACGGTGTGGAGTGCGGGTGGTTTGGACGGAGTGGAGTGTCTTTTGAGGGAGTCCTGTGATGGAATTGCCCTCCGCCAGATCGGGGGACTCCTCCATGCCTTTGTGGTGTTGAGAGAAGGGGTGTCCATGAGAGAGGTGGTCGAGTCCCCCCCAACCACTGCCGTCCTGACAGAGTGCACTCAGTCTGCCACATCCCCCAGTCCCCATTGTTAGTCAGTCTATATAAAGTAGGCAAACGTGGGTTGGTGGGGGGACACGGCCACATTAGTCAGGCAGGTGTATGAGAACGTGCTTAATCGAGAGGTGACTGATTCCTCATTGCTTGCCTCGACATCCCTCGATGCTCTCAGGATTGTGGTGGCACTGGAGTGTATGTTTGTCGGGGGGTCGTCCACGTCGAGTCCATTCTGGCCTGTTCGGTGGGGGACGTGATAAGACAGTGCAGTAAGAGAGGACATGTGGTGAGTGGGGGGATGACCATTGAGTGGGGATTTGACACTGCCAAGTGTGTGGATGGGGGAGCAGTCATCGACGAGTAACGTGGTCTGTCATTTCTAGTGGACTGGTCGTGTTCGGCTCACATTCTGGCTGGGTGTTTGGAGTGGACACGTGGGGAGTGAAATATGGCGAGTGCAGTTGGAGGTCGAGTGAGGCATCCCCTGCCTGTGTGGGTGGGGTGGTGGTTATGGCTGCCACGACCATTTCGTGTATTTCATCGAGAATGGACTAATAAAATGGAAATATGACACACTGTCCATTGTCAAGTGTACTCCCGCAATCGACTGGCCATTCGTCTTCATTGGATCACACCGCAGACACATGTACTGTCTATCCCTACAGGACCTCGAATGTGTGTGGACATACTCACCGAGGGGAGTGTCGTCTCTCAACCATCTCGACTGCCCACCTCCTCTACTTTTCCTGTCTCGCCGGATTCGTCTACTCCTGTCACAAAGTCAGTCACTGCTTTATTTCAGATTAATGGGAGGATTGTGAGTAAAATTAGTGTGGGGTGTCCTCTCTTCTCATCCCCAGTCCTGTCCTCCAACCATGTCCTCGTTGCAGGGTGGATGGGATCATTCGTCGGCTGGGAGACCACCCCTGGCAATACTCCACCACTGGACCCATCTTTGGACGCTCTCTGGTGACGTCAGAGGGGGTGGTTGTGGGGTCGAATGATGGCAACCTGTACTCTCTGTACAATGATGGCACACTCCACTGGGTCTGTCACTTGAATGGGCCTCTGGTCAGTTCGCCTGTCCTCGGGTGGAGGGAGGACGGGACCAGCCTGTTCGTGGTGGCGTCTACTGGAGGCACTGTGTATGCTGTCGAGTCTTGTTCGGGGACTGTCCTTGGGGCTATTCAGTTGGAGGGACAAGTCTTTTCTACTCCCCTATGGGCGGGCAATTCTATATATATTGGTTGTAGGGATAACCACATGTATAAAATAAACATCCATTTATAAGTCTTGTGTGTCATTATTTTAAGGGGAAATAAGTGAAAACTGCGCAAATAATTTTAAGAAATCCGGCAATAAATTCGAAAGGTGGGTCAGCACAGTGGCAACGAAGGTCTGTCATACCAGGAGAGACTCGGTGATCACCAAAAAATGCAGGACAAGCAGAAAAATGCATCAAATAATGAATAATTGAGGTTTTTTAGTTTAGTCTATCGAATCTCTGAGCATTTTGTTATAATATTTCAGAATCTTGGACTTTATTTAAATTCAATTTGCAGATCACAATCGTAGTTTTGTCATTCATTGTGAGAAGCAACATATTAGTCATAAGACCCTCAGGATTACCACGTATACTCTCAACCTAGAGATCTCTTTTGAATTATTTATTGGGGATTGTTTCTAAATCCTTATAAATGTTGGTCTTAATATCCCACACTGGTTTGTTAGAAATGCCAATTATGACCACTGCTCTTTTCTGTAGAGTCTTGTCATGGAAGGAATGACATTAGCTGGGGACGACCCTACTTATCTGCTTACTGTTTTAAAATGATGTACTCACGTGTTTTGACACAAAGAGCAGTGGGCATTCGATAATTTTTCCTGTTGGACTGGGGTACTTCGGACAGATATCCAGGTTTGTCACTGTTTGTGTGGTGATGTACTCAGAGATATGCGCACATTTTGTCAGTAGTATTTGGCTATAGTTTGGACGTCGTATGTTTGATAGATGATTAGTCCTTTCAAGTTTTGTAATGTAACCTGACTAATTCTCTGAGATTGAATGTCTATTCATACTCTTTACAATTCTTTCAAGACTGAATTTTAGAACTGGAAGGTCAATCAATGAAGTTTGTATATACATGAATGGATGAACAAAACCAGTGCGATCATCCGAGGCTGATGAAGCTCAGTCTTATAACACGTGGAAGCGTTGACAATTCTCTTACAGCAGGCCTGGCCAACCCAAATCGCATCGCGGGCCACTTTGTCCAAATGAATCCTTTCCGCGGGCCGCATATACATGTACATACTAAGGATAGATATCAAAACAACACAGATAAGATTTTATTTAGTAAAATAGCATTCAGTCCAATTATACGTATCAATGAGAAATCTGTTTTTCTTTATCTTCACTTAATTTTTTCAAATCAACTTCACAATTACTAGTTGCACATCTTAATTGGTTTTCTAAGTTTTTATCTGTTAAAGAAGATCTATATCTACTTTTACTAAACTTTAATTTCGAAAAGAATGATTCACATACGTAAGTAGATCCAAGGAGCTTACAACTCTTGTGCAAAAATTCTTAAGTTGGGATATTTTTCTGCAGTCACATATTTTTATAAAAGTCAATTTTGGATATAGTAGGATAAACAAGTCTTAGTTCACTGTTGCACTGTAGGTCAATTATTTCCGTCTGCAAAGTATTTGAAAATATAGAAACGTCAACATGAAATGGAGAAGAAAATGTTTCAAACATTTTCTCATATTTTTTTAGTTCCGAGAATCGACTGTCAAATGCTGCAGCAAGATTTTTTATTTCATCAGCGTACTTGAAGAAATTTTTACAATGGCTGATTTTAATTGATTTAGCGTTGGAAAATGTTGATCATTTCCATTTCTTATTTGACATTCAAACAATGACAATTTCATTCGAAATGCTTTGACTTGATGGCATGCATTAGTAATCAAATTATCCTGTCCTTGTAACTCCTTGTTTAATTGATTAATTTTTTCGGTTATATCTACCAAAAAGCACAGATCTAGCATCCATTCTTCATCATTTAATTCAGTTAATGTCATTTTCTTATGCATCATAAAACTTTTGATTTCTTCTCTCAAGTCGAAAAAACGTTTTAAACATTTTCCGCGACTCAGCCATCTGACATTGGAAAAAATACACAAGATCACCATAGTGAGAATATAACTCGTTTCAATAATTCTTTAAACTGGCGATGTTGAAGTGCATGAGAACGAATGAAGTTTATAGTTCTTACAACCACACTCATAACATGGTTCATAGACAACACTTGCGCGCACAAATTGTGTTGATGTATCAAGCAGTGTATTACAAATAAATCATTTTTTTATGCTTCTTGACTCCATCTCATCCATTAAATTTCGCGTATTCGGAATGCTTTGTTTCATTATTATTATTATAAAGCACTTTCGGAAAAGTCATAAGTTAATTAAGCTTTCCTTGTGCCACCATTGAAATTCTCCAGGTCATGCGTCTCCAGGCTCTCGGTCAGTTGCGATCGTCCTGAGTGAGTCGAGATCATCGCCATTTTTCAGTTTTTATTAATTCCAGCTAGATCTTCATTTAGCGTGGTAGCCAAGTGACCCTGGTCTTCCACGGAAGTCTCCTTTGGAATGGGCAAGTAGTTTCCATCGCGATATTCGGCGGAGTGAGGCTGTCAAGTCTTAATATGTCGCGTCCCATGGTGGTTACGCATCCCATGCTGGCTACATGTCACCTGTCAAACAATCATTTTTACGAGGTCATTGGCTGTCAGATGTCATAATTAATGTGGTTTAATCATTCGTTACTCGTGTGGGCATTTTAATATTTTTAGCGTTATTATTCAATTTTCAACATGTCCTCTTTAAAATGTTTTCCCTGTATATGTAATAATAGGTTTTGTAAAAAATATCTCAGAATATCATACTATAGTCAATATTTTAAATGGCCAACCTGTACAGACATCTTCAAGACAAATAAAATATAAATTAACTAAAAAATCCACTAAATTTATTGTCATTGATGACCGCTTATACCACCTCAAAGACGAAATATTTCAAAAGCACAAACTAGTTATTTGCATGGATAATGAGAGTGAGATGCAAACTATTGCAGATTCTATTCACCGGAATAGCCATTCTGGATTCGTAAACTGTAACAGGAATGTTTACACTCCTATTTTACAATAAAGCGTAAATTATCGAACGAGTCGTCAAAGAGTGCTCAATATGCAAGTTTTCCATTCCACTTAAAGTATAAAATAAAAAAACTTATATAGCAGGTTTCAGATTCTAAGTACCATGTGATTGCCAAACGACCAAATGAACGATTCCAAGCAGACCTTATAGACGTTAAAAATTTAACGATTCGAACGATGGCTACAAATGGATATTTACCGTCATTGATATTACAGTAAGTATGCCATTTGTAAAGGAGTTAAAAATAAATCTGCAATAAGTATATTTATGTTTTTATATTGGAATTTAGATATTTGTGAGGCTTTCGAAGAAATTTGTTCAGAAATCGGCTTTTGCCAGATTCTACAAACAGAATAAAAACTGAGTTTAGGAATAAATATCTCGATTCTTTTTGCACAAAAAACAAAATCCAACATATTTACGGAAGACCAAATCATCCTCAATCACAAGTAATGACACAATATTTATCTGTTTCAGGGTATCGTGGAAAGATTTAATCAAACTTTAACACGAAATCTTCAAAGCTGATGAGTGAAGAATCAACTAAAAAACTGGATTTAATTTATTAAACGAAGCACTTTTACATATAACACGACTATTCATTCTTATAAAATGAAACACCATTTAAAAAACTAAGAGGGTTTCTGGTATAAACACCGTCATTCATGATGATAAAAGTTTTTTTAATTTTTTTAATTTCAAAGAAAGTGAGTGTTCGGATGATTTTTATCATGTATCATCAGAGGATATGGATGTAGAAAATATTTTAGATGTTTCAGGTAAATTTGAATAACATATGCTAGACAACTCGGATGCTAGTGATTTTATATTGAATTTTTCTCCACCTAATTTAAATTCACCATATTTTAAACGCATGAATAAAAAAATGATGTTCATCAATCGAAATACGATTTTTTAATTGGGAGCGGAGTATTTTTAGTGAATAATTGTTAGGTTAGAGTTCTAAAGGATTTTGGGACAAATCCTTCCCTAAGGCTAAACCGATTTGAATCCCCATATGGAGAACCTGCTGAAGTTGTTCAAATTTTGTCAAACAATCGACTAGAGGTCTATTTTATTATTATTTTATTTAACAGATTAAAACAAGTTCAGGGAAGTCTAAAATAGTTAATATGAATCAAGTTAAAAAAACGTAGATGCTTTATTTTAATAAATTTTTATTGTTGAAACGATTATTGATTAGAAATCAATGCAATGCAATTAAATTAATTATTAAATTTGACAGTCACCATGACAGGCATTATTATTTATTGACAGGTGACATGTAACCACCATGGGATGGGTAGCTCGTGTGGGACGCGACATAATATGTGTCCAAAGAGTCGCCATCTGGACTCCAGGATGTCCATAGAGATCGGTCTCAAATTGCATCTTTTGTATAGGGTGGAATTTGCTATTTTCCTTGAGAATTGCATGTTTATCACTCTTCTCAGTTGGTTCCGATGAAATCGGTCCAATTTGTTCATATCGGTCTTGCTGATTCCCCACGTCGATCCATTGTACATTAGGACTGGGACAACAAATGTGTTGTATATTTTAAGTTTTGTCTTTGAATTTAGCTTCTTTAGGCGCCAGATGTTCATAAACTTATTGTATGTGGCAATTGATAGTATTTTTCTGTGCATAATGTCTTCAGAGTCCCCTAAGAGAGATCCGACTTTTTTTTGTCTTCTCCAGGGCTCATCATGAGTTCGTTCAGATCGAATAAATTTCGTATGTTCAGTTTTATTGTGGTTGATTGTTAGAACCATTTGGAAAAAATATCTGGTAATGTTTCGATAATAAATCGAAGGGTTTCAGCATCATCAGATACGAGTCGACATCATCAGCATATATTATTTCGTTGTATTAGTGTTGTCCACAAGAGGCCGAAGTCTCAAATGTCTTAATGTCTTCTACATTGTACTCTTTCACCACCGATACTTTCTCCTTGCAAATTAAACATGTTGGCTTGGAATTATGCATATAAAAAAGTAATCTTCTTCCCAATGATTGCTGAATTGCCTGTTTTCTTCAAAAATTTTCCTTTTTTCATATTGATAACAGCTACAAAAATAGATAAACTTTAAAAATTATTAAACTTATAAAATTTATCTTTATTTATTAAACTTAAGAAAAATTTATCTTGAATGTATTTATAGGTAACTACATACAAAATTTCCTCGCGGGCCGCACCAAACTCCATCGCGGGCCGCATGCGGCCCGCGGGCCTTGGGTTGGCCAGCCCTGTCTTACAGCGACCCTCGTAATCAATGCCGTTTAGTCTGGTCATATAGTGACACTAAATTACTTGCACATATTAGGCATCCTTTATTGAAGTGATTGTTACCACAGAAATCACTCATAGTTAGGACTAGGTGGCCACAGAAATTACTCTCTTCATCGAGGAAACCAATACAATTCGGAGTCTGGCTTTATGTGGTTGGGCTAAATAAGGTTATATACACAGGTAGCGTGATTATTGATTAAAATTAATGATATTTGTTCCACAAAACGATGAATTAATATTCGTATGAATCAACCTAATAGACTCGTACTTTTCAGTTTGTAAATAAGTGAATTCAATATATTTGGTATTTCAAATTCATTATCATTAGTACTCCCACTCGAGTAGTTTGAAATTCATTCATAGGATTCTTAATTATGTTGTATTGCTCAAATCTGCCCTAAATATATTTCATGTCATAGTGACCAACACAACTTACTCATTGACTAGTTTATACCACAAGTCAATCTCCATAATAGGATAACTTACGAATATACAACTTCATAATTTGAGACAAAAAGTTCAATAAGTCAAAGGAATATGTCGCGAGCGCAGCGCGCGACCGAGCGCTAGACGCGACTTTGACACCTAACAAGCCTATCATCAACAAATATATTTATTAAATTATTTAAATTTTAACATGATTTAAAATTAAAATTGAAAAACTTAAGTTTTCCATTGAATCCCATAAAATAATTTATAAGTAGACCTTAATAGAAAAAGTAAAATCAATGAATACTGACGCTAATTTGGTTTAGGTTATGAGGGGGGTAATAATTTGACAGATCTCATTGCTATTTTTGTTTTAATCTCTAAAATTAGGTCTTCTAATCAAAAGGGAATTGATAACTAATTAGTCCAATTGAGGACCCACTGGGAAGCGAGGTCATCCCACCCCCACATTTCAACATGCCGCTTATCCGCAACAAGTAGTTTAGTCCCTTGAATGAGTGATTAGGCATACCGAAATAGTCCAATTCGACAAATGTGATGGAATCTGGCTGACTGGTAGTGAAATGTGTGACTCTTCTCCAGGAATAGTTGTCCTGTGCTTGTATTCACACAATACCTGCGAGGACAGGTCGTTAGGCTGGAGGATTATCAATACATTGTTGATGGAGACAGCAATCTACGTCGGATAGCAGCAAATACTTTTCCGTAGCATTTACTACAAGTGACACAATTTATTTCTCCTTCACTGCACTCAATTGCGTCAACTTTTTCCAAGACATGCGAGAGAATGACCAGTTTAGAACCAGAACCATATGCCTGCCAGTTATTAGGGGCTCTCAACTATAAAGTCGTAGCCGTTTATGTTCCCCACTGCAAACAAGTATCCGTGCTGTTTGCTCCTCCAGAGAAAACGCTTTTTAAAGTATTTTCACCAAACATTTATTTGTTCAACAATCAATGTGGTATGTTTATCCACATAAAGCCTATTATTTCCTTTTAAATGTTTTAAAATATTATTAATAACATAATTGATTGAATTTATATTAATTCTCATTAGGGTATTCTTGTGGCCGTATTCCCTATAGACCTTTCAATTATTAGACTAATTGATAGATTTAATTCAGTTAATTAAATTAACTACATTCATACCACTGATTTAAAATGATTCAGAATAAATTTCATTGCATTATATATTTTGATTAAAATGGCAATACATACAGATTGCGGCTAGATCGGAAATTTCTTACCAAAATAACGTACTTTAGTGGACTGGAATGCAATATTGACCCAAAAAGCAAAAATTATTCACGAAATAAATTCGGCAGGACAGATTACTCAGTTGCTAAATCAATTAAGTGAAAATTAAAAATGCCACAATGAAATAATTCGTACTTAAAGACGTTCGCACAGCGTTAAGTTTCGGTTTGCACTCAAACAGCATATTTATTATAAATTCCAAATATTCATAAAATGACGCAATTTACACTTGTGATAAAAACTTCGGCACAAAATGACAGTTTGTGTAAAGAAACTAATTTAATTAAACATGTATAATTTGCAACGACAAGATATATTATTAAACAGAGTTGCCTAAAATTATTTGCAAACATTCCGTCTTTTGAGGCCTTGCACCTGCCATACGCGAGAACCTGACGATTCGATTCCAACGAACGCCGGACAAAAATACTTGATCCACAAAACTCCCCATAGCAGGCAAACAGTGGTCATTGTTAAAATGCCATCAATTTGGACACACTGAAATATATAAAGAAATAAACCCGGGAGCCGAGACAGGGCCTCCAATCAAAGAATTGGGCATATTTGAGGAATAGAGTGGAGGGCCAGACGAATCCCAAGTTGGCAACAGTATTGAGGAGTGTCATGTAGGAGCCACCAATGACGGGGTCGCTCACATTGGTGTGAAAGGCCATCGTGGAAACAGTCATACAGGTCGAGATAATCTAGAATATGGCATTCCCAGTCACCTCGGTGGCCATCGAAACCACAAATATTCCACCAATCATCGCCGAAGTGACTTGGCCTGTCCTACAAAAAATCCACAGAAACAAAATGAGTTGTGGGAGTTTGATCAACAGTCTCAGTTTGTACTGATTTGCAAAGAATTGGAGTGGTTTGAGACTGAGCCCCATTTGCTCAATGAAGAAGGGGAGAATGACTTGGACAAGTGTGAGGGGGGCACTGATCTGCACAATCGTGTGCCGACTCACCCCCGCATTCAACAACTTCAATACAAAAATCGACTCGATGGGTGCATACGCGATCTGGAAATCACCCAAAGCTCTACTTTTAAGACAAGCTGATTAAAAATATAAAATTGCATTTCTGGTTTCCTAAGCACGGATAGCAGTCCAGAATAAACATCCAGATATGAAATTATTTCTGTGTTTTCTCGCTCTTTTTTAAACAGTAAAATGAAAGTAGTACACCCGAGGAACACCACTCCCCAAAAAAGAAGAAATCCCAAAATAAAACTGCAAAATACCATGAAATGTCATAATCCCGTGATTTTTAGGACTCGTGAAAATATACTTGTTGCAGAACTCTGCAGATTCCAAGGACACAAAAATTTCTCGCGATATAAAAATCCCCAACATCTGGCCAATCACATTGCACGTGGATGCCCAACTGAGCAAATTCCTGTCATTTTCCATATCAATAAAAACCTGGGCAAAATGGAAATGGCCCACCCGTCGACGGCCACGTCCTGAGTGGCAGCAAGAATGGAAGCGGCAGAGAAAGCGTAGGTTAGTCGATGTATTTGTTTTTTGACTAGAATTTTAAACTGTGAGTATTAAACCAAGCATGTCGGATATATTGAAGGAGAGGAAAATGAAAATAAGCCCGAGGGCATATTGAGTGGGGATGAGCCAGCTCTTTCTCCGGCCGAACCTGCCAATATTGCCCTAATAAGACCTTCGGAAAAATATTGAATCGACAAACGGGGCCCACAAGATTTTTAAACTAAAAGGCCACATGACAAAGCTAAAATAAGACTGCTGCGAGTAGGAAGCCCCAACCTCTTGCAGATAGAGAGGAATGGCACTACATATCCCTAGGAAAGTGAATTTATAGTAATGTGATGCCAATTGGGATTCCTTGTAGTGTGTAGAGGAATATTAGGAACAATATGTTCCCGACATCCACAAAGAACATGACAAAATGGAAATCGATTTATTAAAATATATTCGATACATTTATTTTACCATTCGGATGAGAATTGGAACTGTAAATTAAATTCTCGATTTATCAATAAGGAAAACTACGTCCAATGTAACATTATTAGAATTAAACAGCTTTACTATATTTACGGAAGGTGGACGAGTGGCCGGGTGAACAAAATTAAAGAAGTAAAGCTTTATATTTCCTTTTAAAAAATTGCTAGAAAGTTGCAAAAACCGACAAAATCAGATGTTTGATTCAATCCACTATATCAACCAAAGTAGTGGAAATGCGTGCAATTAAAAAAGTACTTACTGATACAAAAATGTGACCGCAGGGTTGAAAATAGATGTGAGAAATCATAACCTTGTCGCGGAATTAAAATGATCGAATAAAAATGCATTTCTGGGTCAAATCCGCGTGTTTATAAAGCAATATTGCGATGAGAGAGGCCAACGTACGGGAAGAACTAAAGGTTGGAAAGACACCACTGCTTACGATTTTCGTTATGAAGCATAAAAGACAAAAGTCTAAAAGACGCAGGGTCATCTCTAGGTCTGCAAGGTTTCAATATCGGCCTTATTAGTGCTTGTTTCCATAATGACGGTATCACATTTTGACTGATCGAATAGTTGAAATAGCTGCTAAACGAAAAATACTTTAAAATGAATTATTGGAAATTTGATTTACTTGCTTAATTTTAAATGGTAAAAATATTTCAAAATAAATATATATCATTTATTGTAGTTATGCGATTATCGATTGTAAATTCAGTTAAAAATGTTCGGAGACAACAAGCCTTGAATTTGGCCAATATTTTGAGGAATTATTCCAGCGATTCGGAAGGAATAATTCGAGATCGGTCTATAAATTTAAGTCCAAATAATATAAATAAATATTCAAAGTAAAAACGGACCACGATGGAACTTTTCCAGTACTATATCTTCCCCTTCCCTCAAAAAACGAACTCTGTCGATTTACTCTCCGTCTCTACGGATATACGGTCGGGGACTTGATTGAGTCGGTCAAAAACGAGGACGGAGGAATCGAACGAATTGGGATATACTCCTCTGGTAATATTAACATCTGAGTGTAGACTCAATAAAGTGGGCCAAGTCGACTCCTCTGGAGACACTTCTGAGGAGTTCATTCGACATGATCATCGACGACAAGAGATATACAGTCGAGCCCCTTCTCGAGAGTGGTTTAGTATATTTCCTCATCCGTAGACAAACCAAATGGGGTCATCTCGGTTGAAGATAAATTTAAAATGTCATTAATTGACTTATTCAGTACGTTCAATGTGACAGCGCACAAGGAGACGATCGAAAGGAAATATACAGACCAGATTGCCACTTTGACCAAGGAATTAGAACCATATGAACGGGTATTGTCGCATTTGGGTCTTATTTATGAAAGAGTAGGAATCAAATGATCAAAGCTGCCGATTGGAGGGCACAGTCCATTGGCTGGTTAGGTTTAGTGTTTATGGGACTCCAAACTGGTGTTTTGGCTCGACTTACATGG
Source organism: Octopus sinensis (assembly GCF_006345805.1). Taxonomy (NCBI): domain Eukaryota; kingdom Metazoa; phylum Mollusca; class Cephalopoda; order Octopoda; family Octopodidae; genus Octopus; species Octopus sinensis. Next base: position 39,889 of record NW_021833688.1, read on the forward strand.
TTTGAGTACTCGTGGGATATCATGGAGCCGGTCACCTATTTTGTCACATATGTCACTGGAATGTTCTTCTATGCATATTACATGGTCACGCGACAGGTATTTGGATGATCTGATGGCAGGAATATACCTACAGGGATGCCCGCAATAGACATTTCCTCCAGGCACTCCATAAGATGTTCGCTAAAAATGGGCTGAGTGTCGACGTTTACAACGAACTTACCTCTCAATTGGCTGAAGCGAACAAAAATCTCGAAGCCCTCCGAAACAATTTTCTCCAGCTTCAAATTCTTAAATCCGAGCATAAAATTTGATTAATTAACTTAATATTTAATATTTTGAAATGTATTCTCTAGCTAAAAGTCGTCCAACTATGTTTGTTGCTTTTTTTTAAATCCTTAATATATTTCAAATCAAAAGAGAAATAGTCATTGGCAGATAGCCAGAGTATTGCCTCTGACTATTGCTATAGATATTCTTTCGATTAAATATTTGTATGAGAGGTAGAGAAAGGATTTAATATATTATTTTTTTGTTGATCTTTCGTCATTATTACTCTATGTTGGTATCATTTGAGTCGTGTTAATTCTCGCTTATCAAAGCATAAGAAATGATCATCGACTTAATTTTAGTCTGGTTAAACTGTTTCCGTTGACCATTAAATAGTTTCCATCCTTAAATATGAGAACTACCCTCCTGATTGGAAAAGTTCCGTGCATAGAGCAACATGTGGTCCCCAAATAATAATCCGCTCAATGAACTAAACTCGGAATAACTGCGATTTATAATTAAAACACCCGTTTAATTTAACATTTATATAAAAGTCTAAGTAATCAAGAGTAAAATGTTAATAATTAGTAGACGTGGACAAATCCGTAAAAAAAAGTCCAAAGAAGAACATAGGTCTAAACAAATTAAAATATAAACAGACTAAAATCCCACTGAAAAAGCCTCCAGTGAAAGGGTCGGTTCTGGAGACAAAATAATCCTTAATTCGGCTAAACTTCAAACTTAAATGCAAATGAATCTATTTATTGGAATATGTTTATTTACCAAAAAATAAGCTGACCCAATCAAATAAAACGCCAGTCCATAGAGTCCAGTAAAACCAAGCACTCCAGCTACTGTTCCTGAGAGAATGGCGACGATTGTCCAAAGCCTTTCGAGGATGGAAGTATTGTGTTTAATGGCAGACTCACTATTGCAATTTTTTAAACTCATGTCGTTAGCTACAACGAACGTTAAATTCAAATAAATTATTAATAAACATTTAATTACAAATATAATTCATTTCCTAAACTTATAACCAAAAATCTGGAAAATGTGAGGATTACTCCTAGGAACGTTTTTCACATTTGCTTCTATTTTATTTTATCTTTTCTTTCAATTGGTTTTTTATTTTAAAGTCCTCTTTTTGATTTGGTATTTTTTCCATCCCAGGGAGGGTGGTCGGCTCCAGACTGAGAGAAGACAGCAGATCAGACAACGAGTCCTTGGGGGTCTTTTCGTTGTGTATGAAATGACAGCGAGGACCATATGGACAGTAAAACTTTGAGTGGTAAGTCTTGCAGAGCTCAGTCTTGTAGCGAGGGTGTCGAGCCATCTTCCTCAAATCGAGCACTCCATGGCGAACTGGCACTTTTCCCCATATTTACAGTAGCCGGACTCCTTGTATGCTCGACACAGCTCAGTCTTGTATCGAGTGAGTTGAGACTCCTCCTTCGAACCACCGACCATTCCCTGGCAATAAATAATCGCAACAGACCTCTAAGAACGAAGCTTGCATTATGAAACATAACGCCCGTCTTTGTATATAACTCGGCGATCGTCCGGCTTTCCTCTCTATCAGTATTAATGGCCCTATTAGAAGGTGATATTAATACTTACAGACATTAACATTATTAGAATGATAACACTCAATGTGAATGGTGTTGGCTGCCTTAAGAATTGTCATATTATCAACATCAAAGAATTGATCGACCCAGCCCAGATTAGATTATGTTACTATGATGACCAGGATAATACAAGCACGTGCTTTGTGTAGAACGTGGAGTGTGAGTTATGTTGGGGAATGATCTGAATAGGCTGACAATGTGAAATATACTCACTCCCCTGTAGACTTGATCAAAATTCATAATTTAGTTTTTTTCCAACTTTTTCCAAGACATGCGAGAGAATGACCAGTTTAGACCCAGAACCATATGTATCCGTACCCTTCTACAGAAGTCAGATGGTCCTATGAGTAACCCTCGACATGGACCTCTGCTTGGGGTGATGTGCTTCTGGTTAATAATTGACATATGATGGTCTTTTGACAGTTGGTCCTGTTGAATGGCTAAGAAGCCCTTTCCATCTTTCTTAATTAGGTGGTCAAGCGGACTTGAATAATATTGTTCAAATTGGAAATTTGCATTATGCTAGCCGCAGCTCGGCATTAGGCTGTTGGACCATGAGAGATTAATTCCCCATGTCAATTGTCGGTCAAGGAATTGTTTGAAGAAAGTGCCGAGAGCCGGGAACGGTTTTTTTAGTCCGTCAAGTATCGAATTGATTAGCCAATCTTTCTCTGGATCCGATGGCCTTCTCTAAATGGGAGAAAAACACATGTGGGTGTTAAAAGTGACCCTTATAATTTTAGGTTCTCTTCGTGAATGGGGTCTTTTCGTTGTCCAGAAAGAGATCAACAATGCGTCTTCCGAGTCTTTTGTCCGACGTAAATAGGGTAGTGGACGATTTTCCGGGGAGATGTTCATCCTGTTTTGATATAGCCAAATTCGAATTTGTAATAAGAGATCTTGGGCTTTTTTGGAAGCTTTCGAAAAGTCTTGATCACGTGATCCAATGAGTATGTCGTCAGCGTAGGCGAGAATGATTGAGTGTTCCATTTCATGGTTAGGAATGTCGGATAGGTATAAATTGAATAGAGAAGATAAATTGTGGAGCCTTGGGGAACTCCGATTGGAAGCAATCTTGAGATTGATTTGATTCCATTCAGGCATACTCGTCCTCTCCTTCCGTTGAGGAAATTTGAAAGCCAAAGTTTTATGTTCGAGTCGATGGATAGGCCAAATATTTTTTCGAGTCAGTATCTTTCTGGAAACTGAATCAAAGGCCTTCTGAAGATCGATTGAGCATACAATTGATTTGAGATGAGGTCTAGTTTTAAAACATACCATTATGAACTGGGTTAATGTGGTAAGATGTTCGAGTTAGAGAAATTATTCCTAAAACCATGTTGGATGTATGTAAGGGAGAGAATAGGGGGTGATCAAATCGAGAATTATTTTTTCAAGAACTTTTGCAGTTAAACATAAAAGTGAGATGGGTCTATAGGAAGAGGGGACGTTCTTCGGTTGGCCGGCTTGAGAATTGGGCGTATAAGAGAATTTTTTATATATTTGGTATTTGATTTTGGTTAATAGAAGAGTTGAAAATGTTTGTCACTGCATCAATTCCGATGGGACCAAGATGCTTCAGCAAGGTTGTTGGAATCAAGTCTGGTCCAAGAGGATAGAGATTATTTTGTACTGGGGATATATAAGTGGGTGAGTTTGATTTCTTTGGTTTATTGTTTACGTAATATGAGTTTATCTTTAGATGATTTTTGTAACTGATTCCGGCGTTGAATTTCATGAGTTTACTCAATCGAAGTTGACTTTTCTGTTCTGAAATTATGCAATGGTTGGCAGGTCTGAATTTTTTGAAAGCATTCCACGTGCATTGGGCAGATTTTTTTTCCAAGCGTTTTGATTTGCTTTTCCCATCTTCTTTGGGATGCTTTCTTAGTGGTATCGTTGAGGTTCTTGATTTTTTTCTTCCTCCGGGAAGAAATTAGATTCTTTTAAAAAAGTTTCTTTTTTTGATAAGAATTTTTATCTCCTGGTCGAGATTTTCTTCGAAGTGATGGTAAGTGCATTTTGGGATAAATAGTTTTCTACCCAGCAAAATCGCCTCATTTAGGTACTTGACAACTCCGTCGATTGATTTGAACAGTTTAGTATCAAGTTTTGCAGCATTGCGTCGGTGAAGTTAGCATATCCCTCCCAGTTTGCGCTCTTGTAATTGAAAACGGACATAGTTTTGTTGATATGGGGAAGCCTTTCTTGATCCTGATGATTATTGGATTGTGATCTAAATTAGGATCGTAGTCTGTTGACCATGCAATGCTTGAGGATATGTTAGTTGAGGATAGTGTAATGTCCGGAGATGTTAAGCGTTCGGTATCCTTATAAGGTGTCCTAATGTGGGTCCTTGGTTTGTTAAGGAAAGACATGGTAGATAGTTGTTCCAATAGAAACCATCCTCATGAGTCTGCCCGTTGGGATTTAAACCAAGTCGGATGCTTTGCGTCCAAGTCTCCGCGAATTAAAAGGTCCTTTAAATCGGATAGCTTTGAGAAGTTATAGGTTGGCCAAAGTGGTCTTTCCAAAGGTACTCTTATTAATTGGAGTATTTTGTAGTTCATAATATTAAATGTTATTAAAGAATAAATATTATTGTTCAAAATATATTTAAATGAGACTGTTTGATGTGGCGTTCTGTAAAGGGAGTAGTCAGGAGAATGCAATAATATACTACAACGACTCCAACTTTGAATATTTAACATATCAAGAATTAAATACTCTATCCAAACAAGTATAAACATATAACCCACATAGAATAGATATCCAAAGCAATCAATCTAATATCGGGGGGGGGAATACATAGGAGTATGCATATCCCGTAGTATACACCTCCCGGCCATATATATCGGGTATCCCCACTCCTCAGTGTTGACAGAGTGTCGGCCACCTCCCCCTTTGTCACCATCGACTTACTCTGGCCAGACTGGTATATAAAATACGTCCTAAAATGTCTGGAGATTCGATTTATTATCACACAAGACATGTTCTCAACTGTAAATGACTATTCTTATTCACGAGGAATATTTCCTTAATGAATTGGACTGCACTGCCCTCACAGAGTTGGGTCTCCTCCCTGACATCTCCTGTGTCCACTACCCACACTCCACTCAGACCAAACAGAGCGCGGACATTGCCTATGCTATCACCACATCAGGCTCCACAGCACAGCCCAAGATAATAAGGGTGCCCTTCGACTGCATTATGCCCAATATTCTTGATTTTCGGTAAGCGGCCTTGGGCCTCAAAAATTAGTCGCCACATGACATGGCGGCATTGTGTATGTCAATAGAGAGGCGCACACATTCTCCTAGTATAGTCATTGAATGTCACCCCCCTGACAAGGATGGATGTTTTCCTGCGCTTTTTGATAGGCAGTCCTTAGTATTCTTGATGAATAATGTGTTGTAATTATTGTTGCTTTTAAGATGGGGAGTGATTAATATTTGCACTTGTTTAGTAATTATAAACATTAAATAGTGTTTGTTGATTATTACATTGTATAGAAATATATTAAATATTGAACATGGAGATGTGGTGCTTCTATCAGCCCCACTCACATTTGACCCGAGTATTGTGGACATGTTCTGCGCCCTGAGTGGAGGGGGGTCACTCCTGGTGGTAGGAAGAGACCTCCTGATGAGACCTTCAGCCGCAATCCCGGTTCTTCTGGAGGCGAAAGTGTCAATAATGCAGGTAGTGGAGTAAGCTGAGAGAAAAGATGACTCCGACATATTTCCGTGTGATTGGAGGGCGGGAAATGAGTAGAACACTGTTGGGGAAGAACACGTCCTTGAAATGTCTCCTGTTTGGAGGGGAGCCTCCTCCGGGAGTGAGGGAGGTGGTGAGGGAGCCGGGAATGTCACTCGGATATTCAATTTGTACGGAATCACGGAAGTGTCAGCGTGGAGCACAATATTCGAAATCCCGGCCAATTGGAGTGGGGATATTCCAGTGGGGGCATGTTTGACATCACGTGTGTTGGTGATGGAGGAGGGGGGAATATATTTGGGGTGGGAAGGAGGGGAGTTGTACAATAGTGGGGACATGGGAGTGGAGGAGGAGGGGGAGGTGTATGTGCAGGGGAGGACTGACCGAGTCATCAAACGGTGTGGAGGCGGGTGTGTTTGGACGGAGTGGAGTGTCTTCTGAGGGAGTCCTGTGATGGAATTGCCCTCCGCCAGATCGGGGGACTCCTCCATGCCTTTGTGGTGTTGAGAGAAGGGGTGTCCATGAGAGAGGTTTTCGAGTCCCTCCCCAACCACTGCCGTCCTGACAGAGTGCACTCAGTCTGCCACATCCCCCAGTCCCCACATTGTTAGTCAGTCTATATAAAGTAGGCAAACGTGGGTTGGTGGGGGACACGACCACATTAGTCAGGCAGGTGTATGAGAACGTGCTTAATCGAGAGGTGACTGATTCCTCATTGCTTGCCTCGACATCCCTCGATGCTCTCAGGATTGTGGTGGCACTGGAGAGTATGTTTGGTCGGGGGGTCGTCCACGTCGAGTCCATTCTGGCCTGTTCGGTGGGGGACGTGATAAGACAGTGCAGTAAGAGAGGACATGTGGTGAGTGGGGGGATGACCATTGAGTGGGGATTTGACACTGCCAAGTGTGTGGATGGGGGAGCAGTCATCGACGAGTAACGTGGTCTGTCATTTCTAGTGGACTGGTCGTGTTCGGCTCACATTCTGGCTGGGTGTTTGGAGTGGACACGTGTGGGAGTGAAATATGGCGAGTGCAGTTGGGGGGTCGAGTGGAGGCATCCCCTGCCTGTGTGGGTGGGGTGGTGGTCATTGCTGCCACGACCATTTCGTGTATTTCATCGAGAATGGACTAATAAAATGGAAATATGACACACTGTCCATTGTCAAGTGTACTCCCGCAGTCGACTGGCCATTCGTCTTCATTGGATCACACAGCAGACACATGTACTGTCTATCCCTGCAGGACCTCGAATGTGTGTGGACATACCCCACCGAAGGAAGTGTCGTCGCCCAACCCACCCTGACTGCCCAACTCCTCTACTTCTCCTGTCTCGCCGGATTCGTCTACTCCTGTCTCAAAGTCAGTCACATGCTTTATTTCAGAATAATGGGAGGATTGTGAGTAGAATTAGTGCGGGTGTCCTCTCTCTCATCCCCAGTCCTGTCCTCCAACCATGTCCTCGTTGCAGGCGTGGATGGGACCATTCGTCGGCTGGGAGACCACCCCTGGCAATACTCCACCACTGGACCCATCTTTGGACGACCTCTGGTGACGTCAGAGGGGGTGGTTGTGGGGTCGAATGATGGCAACTTGTACTCTCTGTACAATGATGGCACACTCCACTGGGTCTGTCACTTGAATGGGCCTCTGGTCAGTTCGCCTGTCCTCGGGTGGAGGGAGGACGGGACCAGCCTGTTCGTGGTGGCGTCTACTGGAGGCACTGTGTATGCTGTCGAGTCTTGTTCGGGGACTGTCCTTGGGGCTATTCAGTTGGAGGGACAAGTCTTTTCTACTCCCCTATGGGCGGGCAATTCTATATATATTGGTTGTAGGGATAACCACATGTATAAAATAAACATCCATTATAAGTCTTGTGTCATTATTTTAAGGGGAAATAAGTGAAAACTGTGCCGCGCAAATAATTTTAAGAAATCCGGCAATAAATCGAAAGGCGGGTCAGCACAGTGGCAACGAAGGTCTATCATACCAGGAGAGACTCGGTGATCACCAAAAAATGCAGGACAAGCAGAAAAATGCATCAAATAACGAATAATTGAGGTTTTTTAGTTTAGTCTATCGAATCTCTGAGCATTTTGTTAGAATATTTCAGAATCTTGGACTTTATTTAAATTCAATTTGCAGATCACAATCGTAGTTTGTCATTCATTGTGAGAAGCAACATATTAGTCATAAGACCCTCAGGATTACCACGTACTCTCAACCTAGAGATCTCTTTTGAATTATTTATTGGGGATTGTTTCTAAATCCTTATAAATGTTGGTCTAATATCCCACACTGGTTTGTTAGAAATGCCAAATTATGACCACTGCTCTTTTCTGTAGAGTCTTGTCATTGAAGGAATGACATTAGCTGGGGTAACTTATCTGCTTACTGTTTTAAAATGATGTACTCACGTGTTTTGACACAAAGAGCAGTGGGCATTCGATAATTTTTCCCTGTTGACTGGGGGTACTTCGGACAGATTATCCAGGTTGGTCACTGTTTGTGTGGTGATGTACTCAGAGATATGCGCACATTTTGTCAGTAGTATTTGGCTATAGTTTGGGACAGTCGTATGTTTGATAGATGATTAGTCCTTTCAAGTTTTGTAATCTAACCTGACTAATTCTCTGAGATTGAATGTCTATTCATACTCTTTAAAATTCTTTCAAGACTGAATTTTAGAACTGGAAGGTCAATCGATGGAGTTTGTATATACATGAATGGATGAACAAAACCAGTGAGATCATCCGAGGCTGATGAAGCTCAGTCTTATAAAACGTGGAAGCGTTGACAATTCTCTTACAGCGACCCTCGTAATCAATGCCGTTTAGTCTGGTCATATAGTGACACTAAATTACTTGCACATATTAGGCATCCTTTATTGAAGTGATTGTTACCACAGAAATCACTCATAGTTAGGACTAGGTGGCCACAGAAATTACTCTCTTCATCGAGGAAACCAATACAATTCGGAGTCTGGCTTTATGTGGTTGGGCTAATATAGGTTAAATACACAGGTAGCGTGATTATTGATTAAAATTAATGATAGTTGTTCCACAAAACGATGAATTAATATTCGTATAAATCAACCTAGTTGACTCTTACTTTTCAGTTTGTAAATTAGTGAATTCAATATATTTGGTACTTCAAATTCATATAGGCTATGTTCATTATCATTAATACTCCCACTCGAGTAGTTTGAAATTCATAGGATTCTTAATTATATTGGATTGCTCAAATCTGCCCTAAATATATTTCATGCCATAGTGACCAACACAACTTACTCACTGACTAGTTTATACGACAAGTCAATCTTCATAATAGGATAACTTACGAATATACAACTTCATAATTTGAGACAAAAAGTTCAATAAGTCAAAGGAATATACCTTCAATATATAAAAACTAATGGGGTCCAACTAGCGAAATATGCCTACACAGGGTTTTTCACTAGTTTTTTTCAATCATCTCCTCTTAACATTGAAGTGCCATTGACGCTTCGAAAATTCACGCAGCTCATTAACACTGCACAAATATGGCATTCTAGAAGTACACATACTTCACGAGCCAGAGGTAAACATTGTACTAATACTCAGGGATGGGATTGTTTCATTTTTCAACAAGTATGTGGACCTCCTTAAAAAAGTGTATATTAGGACAATTGGTTAGAAAAAACATTAGAAAGCGTGAATATAGAATACAAATTTTATAACGCATTTGACGAAATAGGAAAATCATCAGAGACGGCTAGATTTTATAATTTCCGTCGATGAACGAAACAGTTCGAACAAAAGTGGCACAAAATAACCTAGAAAGAATTATGAGAGTAAACTTTTCTCGCTATGGAAAAAGAAAGTTAATTAATCGCTTCCTAAAGAAGCTTGGACGCTTAGCCACATTAAAAAGCCACGACACACGTGAGACCCGGTGGCTTCTCCAGTTGATCTCCGTTGCTATCTTGAGAGGCAACGCATTGTCAATTATGTTGGCGGGGTCCACTTCGGATAGATGGCTTTGTTAACTTCTAGTAAATTACAGTAATTTATAATCTTTATTGTATTACTTGAAAGAATGTAATATGTCGCGAGCGCAGCGAGCGACCGAGCGCAGCGAGCGACCACTCAATTTCTAGATCCGATCAATCAAAAAATCTATAAATTGACAAATACCCATGCTTGTACTTGGGATTAATATATTCGATAACAAAAATTAAAATCGATGCCAAAGCAGAATGAGCTTTAAAACCGATTTCATAAATAAAAATAATATTTTAAAATTTATAATTGATATTTTAGAATAATGAGAAAAAATCTAAATGCTTCATAATTTATAAAAATGTCAAAACAAGAATCTTCTGAAGGAGCAAGCCTGTCTGCACAGTTCATTTTTGATTAGAAGACCTAATTTTAGAGATTAAAACGAAAAAATAGCAATGAGATCTGTCAAATTATTACCCCCCTCACAACCTAAACCAAATTAGCGTTCAGTATTCATTGATTTTACTTTTTCTATTAAGGTCTACTTATAAATTATTTTATGGGATTCAATGGAAAACTTAAGTTATTTCAATTTTAATTTTAAATCATGTTAAAATTTTAAATAATTTAATAAATATATTTGTTGATGATAGGCTTGTTAGGTGTCAAAGTTGCGTCTAGCGCTCGGTCGCGCGCTGCGCTCGCGACATAATAAATATCATCTTGCGAAATTAAAATGTTTAGTAAATATTGCATTACAACACTTTTTTTCAATAAAATAAATAGAAGAGTGCCTCAGTAATGAATGGATGACTAATCAGAAACATTGAAAATAATTACTTAATAGTGAATTTGTCATCAAATAAATAAAAATGACGACTCTCATCAATCCGTCTGAAATGTTAATTCTAGGTGAACGCGTTCATTCGAGACTTTATTCTATGGAATATTATAAATTTGATTGTAAACGACTCGACATTCTTCAATGTCAGGTCATAAGAAATGGTACGTAAAATAGAAAAAAGATTTCACCCGTTTTCGAACTAAGAAGCTGTAATGATATACAAAGGTAATAGAAAACTCATTCTTGAATAACTGAGGTGAATAACCAAAAGTCTTCAACAAGAGTAGGATTGTACTACCTGTGTCAGTATATTACATCACACAACAGAATTTGAAATTAATCGTAGTGTGGGTTGATTAAAAAAGTTCTTCCAGGCATTGATTGAGTAAATCATTCACTGAGAATAATACAGCCCACAGGTCTCATCATATCGAGTGCATAAATATGTGGAGGCATTCTCTTGGTTAAATCTTTAGTCTGAAAATATAGACAACAAATGATCAATTCAGTGTAGTCAACGCCTTACTGCAGTATAATCTCGTTGTTTGGAGTTAGATAGTGACAGTAAACGTACATGAATACTTTTGTTAACTTGTGTCGTTTTGTCCGTCGAGTGCCCCGTCATGACACCGAAAACAATTAATTTTTCAATTGTAGAAACCTGATTGTAATTTTGTTAATTGTAAGCTAGAAATTAGATTTGTTAAATAAAAGTTTAAAATAGAGTTTAGGTGTATTTGATGGATCAGATTACAAATTGGTTTAGTTCACTAATAAATCTACGAACCGGACACTTTGTTGTTGTAATGATAGTATTTATAACGTTGGAAGGACCATCTTTCAACCAGCGACAAAATACGACTTCTTTCACGAACAACCGAAAGGTTCCTCGAAGTGATTGTTGTCCAAAATAGTCAACTACAAGTGTCCCCCAATGGAAGAGACGAGGGGGATGCCTTCAGTATAGTCATGATAATTCCTCAGATGTTTGGACTGTCATAAAAAACAACAAAACCTATTCATTTCACAACAATTTTAATTACCTTGTCGTGTGTGAGGACATGTCAGTCGGGGTTGTCTGGATTGTGACTGTTCGGTTGATTACCCTGTCTAGTCCCCCGAGATGCCAATTCCTCCATCCGCCAAGTACTTGGTCACTCCCGTCACTTCCGTGTATTGTAAAATAGTTTCAATATCACACCCCGGGAATGCTATATGTGTCAGGTTTGATGGAACACTCGGCTTGGCCACTGATTCAAAAAACTGCAGTACTCTCTGTCAATTTGCCATTAGACCGTTTAATTAATATTGTAATAATCATCTCAATAAATTTTCGTTATTTATTTTTGAGGTCACAATAATTAAATTTAAGAGACTATCAAATCAATTTGGTTTTCAATCAAGTCGTGGGCCATCTCTCTTCTTATAGACGGCTACTTCTCTCTTCCTTTCTTTCCCTATTACAAAGTTAGTCACTAAATAGAGTTCGTTGGGATGTTTTTTCTACGTGCCAGTTTTACAAGTTCGTCAGCAAGTAGGACGTATTCATATATTTTCGTTTCTTGTGTGCGCTCAATCATCATGCTTTCGAGATCTTCTTAACCAAAACTCAAGACGGATACTATAGTCAATAATAATAAACCGGATATTTTTTTCTACGACAAAGTTCGGAACATCATTAAGCTGATCGAAATTGGGATTACTTCTCAAGCATGTGGAAGTTGAGAAATTACATAAATATGACTTTTGGCAAACGAATTGAAGGTAATCCATAATGCAAAGATGAATGTCGTACCGTTGGTTATTACGTGGGATGGAATAACATCCTTACAAGTCCAGGAATCTACGAGAGCTTATATCCAGTCAATCGTGATCAAGATAACATTGGAAAGCATGCTCCCGGAGTATAAACTCCTTTCTACAGCGGCGAAGCATGCAATCACAAAAGTGACCTGCCCTGTAAAATGGATAAGTGTACCCGTCGAAGACATTTGCTCGGGCTCGAAGAGGAGGAGAATCGATTGAAAGCAGACGCAATAATTAAAAATCAATTTTATCTGGACTTCAAATAAAATATCAGTTTCCAAAAGGTAGTACTTAAGGATAAAAAGACAATTCACTTTCCAAATATATATTCGCCAGCCATTTCCCTCTCGGGATTGGAACTTAGAAACCCCTTACTCGTTTATGTCACACGCACTGTCCGTGATAAAGTCTATTTACTAATATCTTTAAGAATCAATAATGGATAAAATGTATAGGTGAGATTATTATTATTATTTAACCCAAGAATCACCAACAGTTAATTAGGGTAATTAATTAGGTGATTCCAACAATCCTCAAAATCCTTCTCAGTTTTTCCCGATGTTGGACTCTGGACCCAACGCAAGTGCGGGACGGGCGGGGAACAGTTTTTGAGAGGAATTGTATCGGGGTGATGTGCTTCTTGTTGTTAAAGTCCTTTGGCAGGTGGTCTTGTTGGATGGCTAAGAAGCCATTAAGAAGCAAGTGAATTTGTATTCATTTTATCAATTAACGTTAATTACGTCATGTGGTTCACCAGTTATTGTTGCAAATTCACCAGTTATTGCAAATCTGGAGGCGCACAGAATGCTCCTAAAGCATCGAAAAAAGAACCATTCACTCTTCCCAGCTGGTATTATCCAGACGACAATCCCGGGCTCTCAGCACCCGATGGACAAAAGGCTTGAGTATAGGTGAGATTTATTTATTTATTTATTTATTTTATTTATAGGTGAGATTAAATAATAAATAAAATTAACTGGTTTTTTGGAATTGAAAATAGTCATTTAAACTAGAATTTTTAATTCATTTAAATAAAAGTCTTTTTGACTAACAAAAATGTAATATTAAACCATAAAAAATATAAAAATTAAAACCCATTTTCTAGTGACTAATTTTTTGATAATGATTGAAAATATTTCAATTCAAACAAGCAGCAGCGACTCAGACGAGATAGGAAAACTTGACATTTCCAAGTTTTACGACTGGCTAAGAAAATATACATTTTTTCATTTTGTTGTTTTTTCTATCGTCGCTTTTATTACCATTAATGGATCCTGGAATTTGTTGAGTTCAATTTTTATTGGCCGTACCCCAGAGTCATACCACTGCAAACTCTCTGGCACGTTTAAATTTTAATAAATTAAGAAAATTTATCCATCGAAAAATACATTCCTTTAAATGAGGAGGGAAATCCTTCCAAGTGTCAAAAATACGTATATTTCGGAAATAAAACAAACACTACTCAACCATGCGGTTTTGAGGGGTGGGATTTCACTACGCCACACAAACCCACGCTCACCACGAAAGTAAGTTATTTGATTAAAAAATAGTTTAATGGCGTGTGCGAAAATGCTTATCTCCTACAATTGGCCGACACCTCTTACATGTCTGGAGCAATTGTGGTTGGGTTTATTTTCATGCCTCTGGGTGATTGGTATGGAAGGAAATGGCCAATCATTATCCTTCTAATGCTACAGAGCGTGTTCAACTTTGGAATCATATTCATTTCTTCGTTGAAAAGTTATATTGCCATTCGATTTTTTATTGGCATGACCAATAGAGTTATTTAACCTAATCACATTAGATGTCGTCTAATTTGGCCTATATATACCTCAGTGAATCCTTTTCTCGGTCCCAACGAGCAAAGGCTTTTATTCCAATGGTTTCTTTGTGGAGTGTCGGAATGCTGAGTTTAGTGTTAGTTGGGTATTTGACCCCCGATTGGATATATTTTCAAGTATGTCTGGGGGTATTTGGACTGATTCCTGTTCTGTTTATTTGGTTTCTTGTTTTTTCCATTAATCTAGGGGTATGCCTGAATCGGTCGTGTGGCTTATTTCACGCAGAAAATATCAAAGTGCCAAAAAAACAATTCTAAAGGCTGCGGGAAAGAGACGTGTCCCCTTTGAAGAGTTCTGTCGTGATGAAACTTTGTAAGATCTCTACTTGATTTGGAAGAGCTGTTCAGAATGCACCAACGAGGAAACACACTCATTTTGATTTATTTCGGACACCCAAAATGCGTCTATTTTCATTTATTTTGATGTTTATATGGTTAGCTTTCAACTTGTGACGTATAAGGATGGTCACTGCCATTGTCTATTTTGGATTGACTTATTCTATTGGGAACTTCAAGGGCAACTTTTATTTAAATATGACTCTCAGCGCGGTTGTGGAAATCCCCGCATACATCCTTGCAATGGCACTTAATTCAAAGTTCATATTATGAAGCTTAATTAAAAATAATATAAATCGCAATTCCACCAGATTAGGGGGTCGACGGGCCATTTCAATTCTTTATTTAATCACTGGTTTATGTAATATACTGGCTTCTCTTATGGTTCCAGAAATCGGTAAATGTAATAATTAATTTATAAGTAAATTGGAAAAACGTTGAACACGTAGCTCTGGGAAGTACAATAGTCGGTAAGTTTGGGATAACTGCAGCCTACTCGATCATCGGCTTGGTTTCCTCGGAAATAATGCCGACCCCTGTTAGGTAATGTTGGGTATGCCACGTCAGGAGTATATCCGACGGGGTGTTCAAAGTTGCCGAAGGACTAGGAGGGGTATTGGCAACAACCATTCTCGCGGCTTCTCAAACAGGGGTATTGTGAGCTTTATATTTGTAGACTAATATGGAAGTGGTGGCCAGATCATGTTTTGGAATACTGAGCCTTCTCAGCAGTGCTTTGGTATTCCTTCTGCCCGAGACACACCAAAGACATTTACCTGAGACCATCGATGAGATTGAAAAGTCATGATGCTATGATACAATTTAATTTTATTTATTTGCTATTCCCCAAATAACGGCAAGTCTAGTCTGAAAGCATCTTTTTATGGGGTCAAATGGTAGGATTACTAAAATAGGAAAACAGTCTTTTTAAAATACCGCGTGCACATAGATATGAAAACATAAATTCAATCACTGAAAAGAAGGCAGTTGACCACATTAAGGAACAATCTGTAGTGGGAAATAAGGGTAGACACGAAAATGAGGTGGGGAGCAAGAATCGTGTTTTTGTGTATGATAGGTGGAGAAATAGCCTCATTAGGTGAACGTACGCAAGTTGATTCTAATAGAAAAAGTGGAAAAATGCTTTTGCAGTTATCATTAATAACATTTTGAAATAATAACAACAATATTTGATTATATTAATAGAACTAATAACTAAAAATAGTATTTAAATGACTCTTGGCCGTATCTGTGCTTGTTGTTTAGACTTGTTCTGTACTTTGGTGATTGTTTTATCACAAGTACTTCGTCCAGGTCAGGTATCCACGTGGTTTATACCACAGGCTCCCAATTATATAGAATCTCCTTTGAGTGCATCCTCCACGTCCAGGCTGTGTCTGTTTTTATGTCTAACATGCTCAGATGAAGTGAGGAGAAAGACAATTGTCCTCGACTTGGACGAGACATTGGTTCACTCAGTAAGGAACTTCTCGAAGGACGGACTCGAAGACT
>NW_021833689.1:0-5000 GCF_006345805.1 Octopus sinensis
TGTGTGCGTGTGTGTGTGTGTGTATGTATAAAAGATGGCACAGAGATGGGAGGCGACATGGGGTTGTTGCCCCACAAAGGAATTAAGGAGCAGATGGAGAGAAAAAATTTCACCTACAAGGTGTTCTTGTTAAAAGAAAAAAATGCCGAGCAGGTGAAAGCTGAAATGTAAGAGGCGCTAAGGGAGCGGTCAAAGGAAATAACTTATATAACTAAAGGAAGGAGATATGGGACAATGGTCGTCCAGTTTAGGACAGTGGGGGAGGCGAGGAAGCTGGCGAGTGTGGCGGTGAAAACAGAGAAAGTAGTGCTTCTGCCCACATACCTTGGAAGAAAGACTTCCAAGGTAAGAGTAGAAGCAATCTCACAAAAGGCGACGAGTTGGCAGAAACGTTAGCACGCCGGACGAAATGCTTAGTGGTATTTCGTCCTCCGTTACGTTCTGAGTTCAAATTCCGCCGAGGTCGACTTTGCCTTTCATCCTTTCGGGGTCGATAAATTAAGTACCAGTTACGCACTGGGATCGATATAATCGACTTAATCCGTTTGTCTGTCCTTGTTTGTCCCCTCTATGTTTAGCCCCTTGTGGGCACTAAAGAAATAAGAAGCAATCCCTCCTGATATAGAAGTGGCTTGGGTTTGCGGTGGCTGCCCTTGTTGGAAGTGTGGAGAAAGTGGCTGTCCTTAAAGTCACAGAAAATATGGAAGATGAAGCAAAAGTATTGAAAATAACGAGAATGGAAGAAATGAAATGATGGGGATATGGGCTGGAGCTCACGGTTCTAGCTGGGCTAACGGAGATGCATGAGATTGCAGAAGAGGTGAGATTACCAGATGGATATACAATGAGAATAATGGGGGAAGAGAGACCTCCTACCTCCTATCAATGTGGTAAGAAGGTAATTTAAGGGCCGTTTGTCCACAGAATGAAAAGGATAAGGCGGAAGTAGTGGAACAGAAGGAAGAAACCCCAATAGTAATGGAGCAGGCAGTGGAGGGGAATTGTACTGTGGCGAAGAGGGGGTAGAATAGTGGAGACTCACCCCCAAAGAATGTGAGAAAGAAGAGAAGAGGTGGGAAAAGGGGGAAAAAAACGAATGAGAAGTCAGTAAATGGTGAGATACTCTCTTTACTCTTTTACTTGTTTCAGTCATTTGACTGCGGCCATGCTGGAGCACCGCCTTTAGTCGAGTAAATCGACCCCCGGGGACAATTCTTTTTGTAAGCCCAGTACTTATTCTATCGGTCTCTTTTGCCGACCGCTAAGTGACGGGGACGTAAACACACCAGCATCGGTTGTCAAGCAATGCTAGGGGGGACAAACACAGACACTCAAACACACACACACACACACACCACACATCATATATTATATACCTCTTTACTCTTTTACTCTTTTTACTTGTTTCAGTCATTTGACTGCGGCCATGCTGGAGCACCCCGCCTTTAGTTGAGTAAATCGACCCCCGCAGGACTTATTCTTTGTACCCCAGTACTTATTCTATCGGTCACTTTTTGCCGAACCCCGCTAAGTGACGGGGACGTAAAACACCAGCATCAGTTGTCAAGCAATGCTAGAGGACAACACAGACACTCAAACACACACACACATACATACATATATAGATATATATATATATATATAATATATATATATATATATATATATATATATACATATATACGACAGGGGCTTCTTTCAGTTTCCGTCTACCAAATCCACACACAAGGCATTGGTCGGCCCGAGGCTATAGCAGAAACACTTGCCCAGGTGCCACGCAGTGGACTGAACCCGGAACCATGAGGTTGGTTAGCAAGTTACTTACCACACAGCCACTCCTATATACATATATACGACGGCTTCTTTCAGTTTCCGTCAACCCAATCCACTCAAAAGGCTTTGGTCGGCCCGAGGCTATAACAGAAGACACTTGCCCAAGATGCCACGCAGTGGGACTGAACCCGGAACCATGTGTTGTTTTAGCAAGCTACTTACCACACAGCCACTCCTATATACATATATACGACAGGCTTCTTTCAGTTTCCGTCTACCAAATCCACTCACAAGGCATTGGTCGGCCCGAGGCTATAGTAGAAGACACTTGCCCAGGTGCCACGCAGTGGACTGAACCTGGAACGATGTGGTTGGTAAGCAAGCTACTTACCACACGCCACTCCTGCGCCTATATATATATATACATATATACGACAGGCTTCTTTCAGTTTCCGTCTACCACATCCACTCACAGCATTGGTCGGCCCGAGGCTATGTAGAAGACACTTGCCCAAGGTGCCACGCAGTGGGACTGAACCCGGAACCATGTGGTTGGTTAGCAAGCTACTTACCACACAGCCACTCCTATATACATATATACGACAGGCTTCTTTCAGTTTCCGTCTACCAAATCCACTCACAAGGCATTGGTCGGCCCGAGGCTATAGTAGAAGACACTTGCCCAAGGTGCCACGCAGTGGGACTGAACCTGGAACCATGTGGTTGGTTAGCAAGCTACTTACCACACAGCCGCTCCTACGCCTATTTATATACTATATACACAGGCTTCTTTCAGTTTCCGTCTACCAAATCCACTCACAAGGCATTGGTCGGCCCGAGGCTATAGCAGAAGACACTTGCCCAAGGTGCCACGCAGTGGGACTGAACCCGGAACCATGTGGTTGGTTAGCAAGCTACTTACCACACAGCTATATGAACATGTGGAAATGTGTGGACGGGGGAGGTTATTCAGAAGTAATAGTGGGGGAGACTATACGGAGGGTGGAAGAAAATGGGAGTTCGAAGACTGTAGTGAGGGAAAGACGGGAAGAGGAGGTGGAATTTCAATTGAGGATGAAGGGATGGAAATTGAGGTAAAAGTCGCGAAAATGAAGAACTGTATTGATGTTTTTCGTTCTTGTCCCATTTTTGTAATGTATATATATCTCTCTCTATATATAAACGGCAGTTTGTCTGTGCAGACAAAATACCTATTTCTTTATTACCCGCAAGGGGCTAAACATAGAGGGGACAAAAACAGGACAGACATAGTATTAAGTCGATTACATCGACTCCAGTGCGTAACTGGTACTTATTTTTATCGACCCCGAAAGGATGAAAGGCAAAGTCGACCTCGGCGGAATTTGACTCAGAACGTAACGGCAGACAAAATACCTATTTCTTTATTACCCGCAAGGGGCTAAACAAGAGGGGACAAACAAGGACAGACATAGGTATTAAGTCGATTATATCGACCCCAGTTCGTAACTGGTACTTAATTTATCGACCCCGAAAGGATGAAGGCAAAGTCGACCTCGGCGGAATTTGAACTCAGAACGTAACGGTAGACGAAATACCTATTTCTTTTTCTTTATTACCCAAGGGGCTAAACATAGAGGGGCAAACAAGGACAGACATAGGTATAAGTCGATTATATCGACCCCAGTTCGTAACTGGTACTTAATTTATCGACCCCGAAAGGATGAAAGGCAAAGTCGACCTCGGCGGAATTTGAACTCAGAACGTAACGGCAGACGAAATACCGCTAAGTATTTCGCCCGGCGTGCTAACCACTCTGCCAGCTCGCCGCCTTAAGCGGCAGGTTCGATATGACGAGCTGCTGCCGGTGGTGGGATGCGAAGAATTGAAACCGTACTGGTGGAATATAAAGGATTCATTACGAACTAAATTTATTTGTGAAAAATTGTTTATTTTAAAAAGACTGCTAATCTCTCTCTATATAAACGGCA
Source organism: Octopus sinensis (assembly GCF_006345805.1). Taxonomy (NCBI): domain Eukaryota; kingdom Metazoa; phylum Mollusca; class Cephalopoda; order Octopoda; family Octopodidae; genus Octopus; species Octopus sinensis. Next base: position 3,744 of record NW_021833689.1, read on the forward strand.
GTTTGTCTGTGCGTGTTTCTGTGTGTCTGTTTGCTTGTACCCTCACCCTGACCACGGCTTTCAACCGATTCTGATGAAACTTGACACACACATAGCCCAATGTCATAATTCAAAACTAACGCAGCGAAAATTTTGAAAAGTTCCCCCAGTTCTGAAAAAAATCGATAAATTCGACATGGGGTCGAGAATCAGAAACACGAACCACAAACTGTCTAGGGGACGCAACTCCACCTTTTTTGAATCTCAAAAAAAATTTACCATAATTTTTTTTCCATTTTTTTGCTATTCTTTGGCTATAACTCTCTAAAAATGCTTTATAGTTATTTCCCTTACAAACCTGAGCAACGCCGGGCGATACTGCTAGTTGTTGTATAAATAGCAAAAGTGGAACTGCCTGCTTGCGAGCGGTAGGTAAGCCCTTCATTTTTATTTTCATCAAATTCATGTAATTCATTCGTATATATTTCGTGTACCATGGATGCGCAACGGCCCAGTGGTTAGGGCAGTGGACTCGCAGTCGTAGGATCACGGTTTCGATTCTCAGACGGAGCATTGTGAGTGTTTATTGAGCGAAAACACCTAAAGCTCCACGAGACTCCGGCAGGGGTGGGGGTTGAACCCTGCTGTGCTCTTTCACCTGTTTCTTCCTGTTTCTGTTGTACATGCATTTCGAAGGGCCAGCCTTGTCACACTCTGTGTCACGCTGAATATCCCCGAGAACTACGTTAAGGGTACGCGTGTCTGTGGAGATGTTTCGTTAGAAAATCATTCACGTGTGTATAACAAGTTGAACTTGGATTACTTGAGGTTATTTAAGCAAGTGCAGAGGTGCAATGGCCCAGTGATTAGGGCAGCGGACTCGCGGTCATAGGATCGCGGTTTCGATTCCCAGACCGGGCGTTGTGAGTGTTTATTGAGCGAAAACACCTAAAAGCTTCACGAGGCTCCAGCAGGGGATGGTGGTGATCCCTGCTGTACTCTTTCACCACAACTTTCTCTCACTCTTTCTTCCTGTTTCTGTTGTACCTGCATTTCAAAGGGGCCAGCCTTGTCACACTCTGTGTCACGCTCAATCTCCCCGAGAACTACGTTAAGGGTTCACGTGTCTGTGGAGTGCTCAGCCCCTTGCACGTTAATAAATGAGCTGCGACGTCACTGGTGCCAAGCTGTATCGGCCCTTTGCCTTTCCCTTGGATAAGATCGGTGGCGTGGAGAGGGGAGGCTGGTATGCGTGGGCGACTTCTGGTCTTCCATAAA
>NW_021833689.1:10000-30000 GCF_006345805.1 Octopus sinensis
CCGAATCTCTGTTCGAATAGGAGAAAACAGGGAAATGTTGTACATGCGTATACAAACAACCTCCTTTAAACTGAAGTATACTCAACCAGCCTCGGTTGTCATTACAATTCGTAGAGCTTCCTATATGGAAAAAGCGATTTATACTGTGGAGAAAGAAAAGATATCACAATCAGCTATCGAGGACATTAATAAAGTTTTGAGTCGACAACGACGTCAACAGCAACAACAGTGGAGGCGCAATGGCCCAATGGTTAGGGCAGCGGACTCGCGGTCGGAGGATCGTGGATTCGATTCCCAGACTGGGCGTTGTGTGTGTTTATTGAGCGAAAACACCTAAAGCTCCACGAGGTTCCTGCAGGGGGTGGGGGTGGCAACCCCTGTTGTACTCTTTCGCCCCAACTTTCTCTCACTCTTTCTTCCTGATTCCTGTCCCTGACTTCCTACGCAACCGCTGAGCCTGGATGCGCATTCGTCCATCCGTCGATGCTCTCGGTGTCGGGAGTTGACCTGCTTTCTCTTCTGCGGTTCTTACGAATAGCAAAGGACCACGTTTCGGACTTCTTCCAAGGGACGAAGACAGCTTCGCTCAACAGCAACATCAACAACAATGCCATTTAATCTTGTTGGATCTTTACCGTTTGACCGACAGATTAAAAAAAATTTTCGTAACTAAACACTTTCATACTTCGGACACTTGTAGAATGTGTCATATAAAACATCTTTTGCTCTTAGCATTTTTGTGAAAAACTTATATTTACAAAGTTATTTCATGGTAAAGTTCTCGTATTTCGGTAACTTCAACCAATCAATGACGTGTATTCAACTGAATAAAGTTACTGCAGTTGTTTGTCAACAAGAACTTCCGGTGGTGTATATTTCGTTTGTCGCTTTTATTTATGACATCATTCGTGCGTTTGTACTGGTTTTAGCTTTAAGGTTTTAGGGTTAGGGTTAGGGTTAAGATTTTAGGGTTAGGGTAAGGGTTAGGGTTTTAGGGTTAGAGTTGTCATAAATAAAAGTGACAAACGTAATATACACCGCCTGAAGTTCTTGTTAACAAACAACAGCAGTAATTTCATTCAGTTGAATACCCGTCATTGATTGGTTTAAATTACCGAAATACGAGAACTTTAAGGTGAAATAACTAAGTAAATAAAAGTTTTTCTCATTCAACCAATATACGAAGTTTGGAAGTGTTTAGTTACAAGAAATAATTTTTTTAATCTGTAGGGCAAAAGATAAAAGTTCATATTATTTTCAAATTTTGGTACAATGCCTGCAATTTCAGGGAAGAGAATGCCTCCATTACATTCTTCGATAATGCACGACTAGTTCATATTTTATCGGCCAGGGAAAGAGGAAAGACAAAGTCAAACTAGGCGGAATTTGAACTCAGAACTTGAAGAACGTCAGTCAATATTAATAACCATTTCTACTACAGGTGCAAGGCCTGGATTTTGTGTGGAGGGGGACAGTCGATCATATCGACCCTAAAGTTTCACTGGTACTTAATTTATCGGTCTCGAAAGGATGAAGGGCAAAGTTGACCTCCACGAAATGCCACCAAGTATCGTTCCCAGCGTGCTAACATTTCTTATTTCGTTATTGCCCATAAGAGGCTAAACATAGAGGGGACAAACGAGGACAGGCAAAGGGATTAAGTCGATTACATCGACCCCAGCGCGTAACTGGTACTTAATTTATCGACCCCGAAAGGATGAAAGGCAAAGTCGACCTCGGCGGAATTTGAACTCTGGACGTAACGACAGACGAAATACAGCTGAGCATTTTGCCCGGCATGCTAGCGTTTTTTATTTCTTTACTGCCCACAAGGGGCTACACATAGAGGGGACAAACGAGGACAGACAAAGGGACCAAGGCGATTATATCGACCCATGTGCGTAACTGGTACTTCATTTATCGACCCGAAAGGATGAAGGGCAAAGTCGACCTCGGCGGAATTTGAACTCAGAACGTAACGGCAGACGAAATACCGCTAAGCATTTTGCCCGGCATGCTAGCGTTTCTTATTTCTTTACTGTCCACAGGGGGCTACACATAGAGGGGACAAACGAGGACAGACAAAGGGACCAAGTCGATTATATCGACCCATGTGCGTAACTGGTACTTCATTTATCGACCCGAAAGGATGAAGGGCAAAGTCGACCTCGGCGGAATTTGAACTCTGAACGTAACGGCAGATGAAACACTGCTAAGCATTTCGCCCGGCGTGCTAACGTTTCTGCCAGCTTGCCATTTTAATCAATACTAATAATGATGACAAAGCAGTCGATAAAAATAAGCACGAGTTCATTGCTGGGGGTCGATGTAATCGAATTGTCTCCTTCTTCACAATTGCTGGTCTAGTGCCAAAATTAGAAATGAATATTAATAACGATATTAATGATGATAACATCAATAAGGGTAATAATAAAAAAATAACAACAACAATGATAATAATAATAATGCTTACTATTGGAACAGGAGAACACATGAAGATGGAAAGTGTCGCTGAAGAGGTCACAGATGTGTAACGATAGATTTCCGGACAATGGACATGAGTTAAAGTAAGAACCGTAATAAATGAGTGAAGAACTATATATATATATATATATATATATAAACAGAGATAGATAGATCTAGAGATAGAGATGGATAGAGAGATATAGATTGAGAGAGATGCATAGAGAGATAGATAAAGAGAGAGAGACGTCACTAGAAAACTGGAAGTAAATATTTTATAAAACTTTCAAAGACTTGAATGTAATATAAAAAGCAACATTTTTATTTTCTGGTATTACCGATAGATGCAAGGGAAACAATCAATTTCTGAAAGTTAGTTCGCAAAGAGTTACCTCCCTTAGCCACATAACCCAGGATCGGGTTGTCTATGTAAGAGTCTAAACCCATCCCTGGAACATAAGTAATGTTTGTTCCCAGTTTGGAGAGAATCAGCAAAAAAATATGGCCATTATAATCTTTTACACACACACACAAAACGGTATTTATATGATATATATATATATATATATATATATATATATATGTTCGAAGGTTATATGGATACAGTTTGTGTATCGAATAGCTAGCTTAAGGCGATGGCCTCATGGAGCAAATAAGCGGACAGCTTTTTTCTTATTTTTATAAGAATGCCATATTAGTATGGCGATAACTATTAATTTCCAGGAACACTGCCGTAATCTCTTTTAGAGAGACTTAGTAATTTTAATATTTCTATTATTGAAAACAAGTGGATGTATCCCACCGAAACTAGGTAAATAAAACCTTCGAACAGAGATAGTCAGAAGCGACACCTACTGGGTCTGACTACGCTGCATTGACAAAGGGCAAATACCCTGAAACGCGTCTGTAGCTGTCGGTCAAGTAGTGTGGAGCGACTGACCTCCCTTGTTCGAAGGTTATATGGATACAGTTTGTGTATCGAATAGCTAACTTAAGGCGATGGCCTCATGGAGCTAATGAGCGGACAGCTTTTCTTTTATTTTTATAAGAATGCCATATTAGTATGGCGATAACTATTAATTTATATATATATATATATATATACTAGCAGTATCGCCCGGCGTTGCTCGGGTTTGTAAGGGAAATAACTATATAAGCATTTTTAGAGAGTTACTTCCCTTATAAATTCGGGCTTTCTTAGCCATTTTTATTTTGGTGTCTTCAAGCCATGAAGTCGTTGTTCTAAAAGAACGTTGGTTTCCTTCACAACGCATTACGACGTTGATTTCTTTACACTCCCTTCCCCACAGCTTCACGAGGGAGGGAAGAAGGGGGAGAAGCAAACAGGTGCAGCTGTGAGCGTGGACGCCAACTCCGCCGCCATCGACATACGATGCATTTTATGCATTAAAATGGAATAAAAAATGATGTTAAATTATTTTTAAAATCGTAGACTCATCGTTGACGCGCGATAATAGTCAGACGGGCTCGATATGAATCACGACTATAAGATACCCGAATTTGGTTAAACTGCACCGCAAAATGTGGGAGGAGTTAGGAATCTAAATCGAAGGGGACAGACACTCACACAACTAGAGTTTTATATATATATATATATACTCTTTTACTATTTTAGTTGTTTCAGTCATGTGACGGCGGCCATGCTGGAGCACCATTTTTATAGATTGCAAATTTAGTCTGTTCAGTTACCTATCGGTATAGTTATCACGGGAAAACTCCACAGGTGGACACTTTCATTTCCCATTATCACTCACGTCACACAGTTGTTAATGTTTATTTCAGTTGGTTCTCGCCCTTCCAATTGCTATAGATCCGTTATGCATCTTACGGCTGTGCCGGTCACCTGTATGGTGAGGAATCCTACACTAGGGACTGGTAACGACTAGGATATGGTAGCTGACTACTTATTGGGATCATTCGGCTTTTGGTTTCCTGTAACTTTGCTCTCATTTACAAACCTAGTGAACATTCATATATTTCCGATTTTAAAGAAATTTGAACAATAGATATGACACAAGTTAACAAAGATTCCCCCAAATTTAACTTCTATTGTTGACTCTATGTTTAGCCCTCTAATAGGGGCCTTAACACTCACATTTTAGAGCTCCATGTGCTTCAATTTTTAGGAGCAAAAACCTTTGAATATGTTCCATAAGATTTGGATTTTGGAATCTGGGCATGAAGATGATGAGTAGTATGGGATAAATGTGTCATGATTAGAATTTTTGTTAGGGTGTGTAAAGAGGGAAATAACGTTCATTAAAATTCTTAATATCCAATTTTGATGAAATTCGAATGATAGATATTCCAGCTCATTAGAAAAATATAAAGAAAAGTCTAATTCTTCAATTCCATGTGACACGGGCAACGCCGGGTATCTCTGCTAGTAAGTGATAAAAATGACGTACCCTTTAAATCTAAATGTGTCCACGTTGTTCGGAGTCAAGTCATTCCAAGGACTGCTTTTCAGTTTATTGATACTAAACCAGTCTGTAATGGTTGAATTTCGTCCATCAAAAACCATATTTACAACTGCCTTTTGGTTTTCATATAATACCATTTTCACCTGACAATATGAGAAATTAATATCCATATACATACATACATACATACATACATACATACATACATACATACATATAGACACACATATCTACATAGATATTCATCTTATATATATATATAGTAGAAATAAGGACCTAAATCCTTCAAACATCCAAGTCCGCCGGTTCAATCCAAAGAAAAGCATATATATATAAACCTATATATTCAATATTGGTATAATGAATAAAGTATAAAAAGAAAAGAAAAATAGAAGTGTAGACGTTATTTCATTCCAAGTTGTTACATGTATCCCATAAAACTTCTACAAGTTGTTTCCAAGCTTAATTAATTCAAAACAAAGCGAAATATAATCCTTTTGAAATCACAAAGTAATCTTTTCCTCACGAATTCATTATTGGAATGAATGAGTTCCACCAAGAAATTTAAAGGCCTTTACAATATTCCAGAAAGGAGCAAACAATTAAATTATGATAGAAAGAAATTAACGGAACGCCAGACCGATCAAATACAGAAAAATATATAAATACATTTCAGCGTTAATCAAATGACAATTCACAATTGTTAACGACATTTGCAATTACCGTCTATACAAAACAAAATAGACAATCAACTTACAGATAAGTTGAAGATGAAATTAAAGTTATTTTAGCAGCTAGAAGATCTGTCATTGAATTTGAGAATAAGTTTTGTGTTTGAAAGGATAGTTACGACGGTTTTGATATTCCTATGGGAGCGGCAGACTCCGCTCAAGTTACGGATATAGCAGGTATTTACATTGTGCTTAAGTTAGGGAGTGATTTTCCGGAACCCGCTAAGGATTTATACCAAGATGACACGCTCACCATAAGGAATGTTTCTAATAGGAAATTAGATCTATGTAGAAAGAAGTTTCTCTGGATTTTTTAAAAAGCTATTTCGGTTTATCTATCACCATTGTAAATGAACAGGAATCTGTTAACTTTAATTTGATTACAGGTATTTACGAACCTTATCATAAGCCTAACTCTTATCTGAAATATATCAACCCAGGAAGTAATAATCCAGGCGGTGTTTAGAAATTTCTAATTTACAATGTTTCTAGAAGAATTTCTGCCTTATCTTCACGTGAAGAAGTTTTTGATAAGAATGCTGATTACTATGATATCGCCCTTCATATGGCTGGTTATTGAATACCTTGATATTTATAGCCCTGATAATATTGATCAATCGGACCTTACTAATAAAAGATATGGACTTGATTTTAAATATTCAAAATCTTGATAAAAAAGTAAATATGTAATCTGAAAATGCGCGTAAGGACCAAGTGAATAATCTTTTAACTCCAGTTGCTAATGTTCATAAACCTAAATGTAATTACATGCTGAAGGGTAATAATTCTAAGTTGGTCCTATGAGGTTAATAATTCAGGTCATCCTAATTTAGTTTTGGACAAGAATAACGTTATATCGTATATTATTCTCTTTTCTGGACAATTAAAAAGTAACTTAGTTGGGGCTGTTTATAAACTGTTTTTGAAACTTAAAAAAAAAAGTAGATACTAAGAATTTAAATCCGAGATCTCTTAAGGTTAGCGAGAAAGAAAAGCAAAGATAGGGCGGCACGCTGGCAGAAACGTTAGCCCGCCGGAGGAAATGCTTAGCGGTATTTCGTCTGCCGTTACGTTCTGAGTTCAAATTCTGCCGAGGTCGACTTTACCTTTCATCCTTTCGGGGTCGATTAAATCAGTACCAGTTACGCACTGGGGTCGATATAATCGACTTAATCCGTTTGTCTCTCCTTGTTTGTCCTCTCTGTGTTTAGCCCCTTGTGGGTAGTAAAGAGATAGGTATTTCGTCTGCCGCTACGTTCTGAGTTCAAATTCCGCCGAGGTCGACTTTGCCTTTCATCCTTTCGGGGTTGATAAATTAAGTACCAGTTACACACTGGGATCGATGTAGTCGACTTAATCCGTTTGTCTGTCCTTGTTTGTTTTCTCTGTGTTTAGCCCCTTGTGGGTAGTAAAGATAAAAAAAGAAAGAAAAGAAAGGTGGGGAAAAAGAAATTGTTGGAGACAAAGTGATGCCATCGGACACGAAGGATGCAGCGTAGACAGAGATGATCGAAGGATTATCACCTGCAAGAAACCTGTGTCGGAGCTATGTGTCACATACGAGTGTTCCCGCCGGGGACGCGTGCGTGTATATGCATACGTGTAAATATTTGTGGATATGTATGTGGATACGTACCTCGTCAATTGGAAGAAGATTCCAGATATCAAGGATGGGATGTCGGAAGAAGTTAGGACAAAAAGTACCGCTGCATTTGTCCACGTTCCATGTTGAAGGGCTCCCGACATTCAAAAAGGAATCGTACAACTTCGAACCAGCTTTGTGCGATAAGGCATATACTTTAAGCCAAGGGTTGTAGGGGCTTCCTAAAATAATAATAATAATAATATAATAATAATGATAATGATAATGATGATGATGATGTGATGATGATGATGATGATGATGGTGATGATGATGGTGATGATGATGATGATGGTGATGATGATGATGATGATGATGATGATGATGATGATGATGATGATGATAATGGCAGCGGCTTGACGTGTTGCTCGCTGCTCTGACAATTCAGCAGCCAAGGATATAGAAACAATAACACTACCCAGCAGGACAACGGGAAAATTAACTCTCAAACACTGGAATATCTACAATTTACTGTGAGTATTTTAAATTTCCCTCAAAATAAGTTAAGAAATTTACATATCTACAGTTTTCGAACACACAAACGATCAGCTTTAAAAGCTCTAATATCTACAACTTCTGTGAATACCTATCCTTTCCTTTCTCCCTGTGTATTCGAAAATGTAAACCTCCTTTTTATTCTAAGAACACTACAGCTTTCTCTGTGCGTACATACAAAAGACCATCTTTAGTAAATCTTAAAACTTTTAATATCTAAAATTATGTGTGAGAATTTTATCTTTTATTTCTCCCTGACTACCCGGATATGTAGTAAACATACCTTCTTTATTGCAACTTATTCATAAGATCTGATGTCGCTAAAGAGGAAATAGATTGTTTCCTTAGATTTAGTGGTATGTGAAAACATGTAGATTATTGCAAACGCGTATGTGTGTCTTGTTTGTTGTTAACTAAAGGCGGTGCTTCAGCATGGCCACAGTCAAATGACTGGAACAAGTAAAAGAGTAAAGAGTAAATGGTTGACTTACGTTTGTAGTAGGACATCTCGTTGCTATCTTGCTTGCTAATCATTGTCAGCGTATCATTCGGTGTGTAAATCGTACAAACCTGGCTGATTTTGTTGTAACTGAAAAATTCCGAATCATTGTTTAAAGCGGCGAAAGCACATCCTGTTACACTTCGAACCGTGTAAGATTTTTTCACTGAAGATGAGCGAATGTAGCTATAGGAATAATCAGGCCCGAAATATTTGAAGAAGGCTTCTCTCTCTTCGGGGGTAACGGTCACGATAGTTACAAGGGTTAATAACAACACTGTAGACACAGCTGGGCTGGTAAAAGTAAACTGGAACATTCTTGACCTTGGATCTACTGAAATAGAGAAAGGAAGAGAGATATTGGGTGAGCAATAAGGGAAGATAGCAATAGCTGGTGGTAGAGAGGGTGGGGTAGATATGTATATAGATCAGTGGATTTCAACCAGGGTTCCGCAGAACCTTAGGGTTCCGCCAGTACAGTGCAGGGGTTCCGCAAGAAGTTACAAAACTGCAAAAATCGGTAGTAATTTTTAATTCTCCTGTGCAGATATAAGACTATTAAATTATTGCACAGGGGTTCCGCGAGCCAGTGGAAAGGTTCCTTGGGGTTCCGCTCCAGTAAAAAGTTTGAAATGCACTGATATAGATAGATGCAATGAGGAAGAAGAGAGAGAGAGAAGGAGGGAGAGAGAGAGAGAGAGAAGAAGGTTGAGAGGAAATGATGGTCCCCGTTGTCTGGTTTATGCACTTATAATTTTGGGTATCCTTGGCGGGGGATGCATGCCCCACTGGTGGGGACATGGTGATATTTTGATGTGGTATGATAATATTTTGGTGAGATATGCGTAGGGTTATGCTGAATTTTTGTATAAACACATTCTACCAGAATACGAAGTTTAAAATTTTTTAGTTACCTAGAAATTATGTTAAAAACTGCCGTTCAAACCGAAAAGATCCCCCAATTCTTTTTTCCTCATTTATTTTAGTCTTTGCTCAGTAAGTGTTATATCTTATTTGCTTCTTTCTAGAAATCAAAGGAATTCACTACCAATCCCTTCAAAATTTCCTTTTGTGACCTGAATATCCGTTTTGAAAATTACCTATTTTCCATTACATTTCAGACAGATTCAGTGCTGAATTGCTGAAGCAGAAATATCTATTTCTTTATTACCCACAAGGGGCTAAACACAGAGAGGACAAACAAGGACAGACAAACGGATTAACTCGATTACATCGACCCCAGTGCGTAACTGGTACTTATTTAATCGACGTCGAAAGGATGAAAGGCAAAGTCGACCTCGGCGGGATTTGAACTCAGAACGCTGCAGCAGATGAAATACCGCTAAGCATTTCGCCCGGCGCGCTAACCACTCTGACAGCTCGTCGCCAGCTCGCAGAAATATCGTTATACCGAATATTCTGCTCAATACCACAAATTAGCTTGCCAGTTGCTTCACCTTAACCACTTGAACATACCCCTAAATCGCTGACAATAAGTGCATCTCTGATGATGGGCAGGAGTCGTGGGGATGCATCAAAGCCATGGGTCGAGAAGGATTCTTTGGGTTTTGAAGAAATGTAACAAAAGCAAAGTTTGAAGGAAATACAGTTCTATATTTAAGAGATGAGGAATTATGTACATTATTTACATTATTTACATTTGACGGATATTTGTCCTCATCTTGTTTGTTGTTAACACAACGTTTCGGCTGATATACCCTCCAGCCTTCATCAGGTGTCTTGGGGAAATTTCGAGCCAGAGTTCTCAATCCTAAGGTATTTTTCGATGTTATTATTATTATCATCATCATCATCATCTTCATCATTATCATCATCATCATCATCATCATCATCATCATTATTATTATTATTATTATTCTATGTTTGACTTTTGCTTTATGTCTGTACAAGTTGGCTCCAAGTCTCACCCAGAGGCCTCAAGAGACAACAGGTTGGAAGTTCTGTGCCATATATTTGGGGGAGGGGGGGTTGTGTTGTACTAGTGAATGTCTAATACATAAGAAAAATAATAAATAAATAAAAAAAAAATTTTTTAAGTTTGTTTTAAACCTTGGGATTACATAGAGAGTATTTTGCGTAGGATATGAGCAGTTCCCATGAGCACTATCTTTTGAATTTCTGCCATTTTGGGGTTTCCTGGTATCTGAGTTAGGTAGCAATCAGTCCCTTTCGCTATCATTCCCAGGGCACCTATGACAACAGGTATTGTTTTAGTCTTCAGCTTCCACATTTTGCTGATTTCTATTTCAAGATCTTTATATTTGCTCAGTTTTTGGTAGGTCTTGACAGATACGTTTATATCGATTGGGACAGTCATATCAATGAGGAGGCATGTTCTTTGTCTGAAGTCTTTCAATATAATGTCTGGCCTATTTGCATCTATCTTCCTGTCAGTTTGAATGGTGAAGTTCCAGAGGAGTGAGATGTGGTCATTTTCAAGCACAGGACGTGTATTGTGTTCCCACCAGTTTTTTTCATGGGGCAAATCCAGGTTTTTGCAAATTACCCAGTGAATATATTGTGCAGCTCTATCATGCCTACTGAGGTACTCTGTAGGCGCTAGAAGACTGCATTTGGAGACAACATGGTCAATGGTTTCATTTTGTTGTCGGCATATACGACATGTTGGGCTACTGCCGTTCTTTAATATGTTGGCCTGGTAGTTTCTTGTTGGTAGGCATTGATCTTGAGCTGCTATGATAAACCCCTCTGTTTCAGATTTTAAGCCAGAGGCCATTAGCCATTGATGGGTCAGGGCTTTGTCGATATCTGCATTATTCGCTCTCTTTGGGTATTTGCCATAGAGAGGTTTTTCTTGCCATTTATTATTCAGAATATCTAAGGCCGCAGTTTTGGCACGGGTTTTCATGCGCCTAGCTTTTTCTGTGCTTGTTTCTTGTATATCTATCTCTAATTCCGAAATTGGTTGTATTCGGAATTCACTTAGATATTCCTTTGCCTGTTTTGTGACTGAGTATGATGCTTTTTTTTTTTCATGTTTTGAGACAAGTTTTAACATCCAGTCCTCAGAGTTTTTCAGGTAGGTGTCTAGGCCAATTGTAGCAATCTTCATTGTTATTGCCAGTTGCAAAAGACCACGGCCTCCCTCTTTTCTTGGCAGATAGAGTCGTTCTGTATCTGCCTTAGGGTGGTGCATTCTATGCATTGTCAACAGTTTCCTTATTTTTCTGTCGAGCTGACATATTTCAGTAATTGACCAGTTAACAATATTGAAACTGTAAGTCACGACTGGTATAGCTAATGCATTGATCGCTTCGATCCTGTTTCTTGCATTTAGCTCTGTCTTGAGTATTGCTCTCACTCTTCGATAGCATTCTCTCCTGATCCTTTCCTTCATCTCTGAATGCCTTATTCCGTTCCCTTCAATTACCCCTAGGTACTTGTAGCTCTCCGCTGGGTCTAGTTCTTTTATGACATTCTGTTGGTCAAGGTTAACGTTAGATGTTTCTGTCATTTTTCCTTTGATAAAGGTAGCCTTTGCACATTTATCGAGGCCGAATTGCATTCTGATGTCGTCACTGAATTGTTTGACTATCGCTAGTAAGCCCTTGAGTTGTTGATCATTTTTTGCAAAAAGCTTTAAATCATCCATGTAAACGAGATGATTTATATTTTTATCAAACATTTTATACCCGTACTGCGCGTCATTGAGCAGCTTTGAGAGAGGTATTAAGGATAAACAAAAGAGGAGTGGTGACAGTGAGTCACCCTGGAAAATGCCACACGAAATTTCTACATCACCAGCATTTAGGGATTCATTGTCACTGTTCAGAGTTAGTGTGGTTCTCCATGATCTCATACTTACAGTCAAGAAGTTTCGCAGAGTAGGTGCTATCTTATGGGTCAATATTTGTGTGACTGTCTTTATCTATTTGATGCTCATCTGTCTTAGTGTTTATGATTGGTTCAGGGAGTATTTCACTTTGCCTATCACTTATACTAACTCTTTCAATCCTCTCTTCGTTTTTATCAGCCCTGGGCTGGTCTATAATTATTTCCTCTGTATTATCTTCTCTAGCTGCAGCTTCATTCATTTTATCCGATATTGCTTGTCTAACCTGATCAATCTCTACTTCAGTCAGTAATTTTTTTTTTTTTATAATGTTTCTTCTGACGTTGGCAAGTTTGTTACTGTCTATGTAGGGTCTTACTTCAGGGTGTTTCTGTCTCCAGTTTAAGTATGCTTGTACAGTGCTAGACTTATCTGTGGGGAAATATATGGCATGGTAGAAGGCCTCAAGAACTTCTTTATTATCTTCCCTAGATCATTTCTCCTTCTTTTTCTTTTGATTATTTGGTGATGAGCATGGATGGCCATCTGTTGGAATATTCCGGTTGTGGGGTACGTCCAGCTCCTGTGTGTTGGGAAGATTTGATCCAGTAGCTGATTATTATTATTATTATTGTTATTATTATTATTATTATTATTATTATTATTATTATTATTATTATTATTATTATTATTATTATTATCATTATTATTATCATCATCATTATTATTATTATTATTATTGTTATCATTATTATTATTATTATTATCATTATTATCATTATTATTATAATTATTATTATTATTATTATTATTGAGTGAGAGAGCAGTTCATGCCATCAAAGTGACACTGGGGTAAAATATACGAAGCCCAATATACCCATCATGACTACCCGTCTGATAAAGATACACCAGGCACATGAATCACAACCATATGTGCGCGACATGGTGATCTCATATCAAGATAAACAGCATATGACCTTGCAGGTGGGGCCCAGTTAGAATTTTCTTCAGGTTGAGTAGCCCATCCCGCTCAAACGGTCCCTGAATAAGGGTTGTTTAAGGATGTTGAAAGAACCACCCATGTTTCCAGAGGTGAACTATTCAAAGCCCAAAGAATCCCTCTCAACACATGGCTATGATGCTCCCCCACTACTTCTGCTCGTGATCAGAGATGCACATATCGTCAGCCACTAAGGGACATGCTCAACTGGTTAAGGTCAAACAACTGACAAGCAAATCTGTGGTATTGAGCAGAATATTTGCTGTAGCCCATCTTTTATACCAAGACAAAACAATGTACATGATAACACTTCCAATCAGTTAAGATCAGAAGCCATGAGAGCCTCTGCCTGGTACTGCATCAGGGCATTTATTATTATTATTATTATTATTATTATTATTATTGTTATTATCATTACTGTTATTATTATTATTATTATTATTATTATCATTATTGTTATTACTATTATTATTATTATTATTATTATTATTATTGTTATTGTTATCATTGTTATTATTACTATTATTATTATTATTATTATTATTATATTATTATTATTATTACTATTATTATTATTATTATTATTATTATTATTATTATTATTATTATTGTTCAGGTCACTGCTTGGAGTCGAATTCGGAATCTTGGGGTTAGTAGCCCGCGTTCTTAACCACTACGCCATATTCCCGTGGGCATATGTAAATAATGTAAATCATGTAAATAATTCGAAGGAGATGTTAGCCATTTTTCATGGTTTCTAGGGAAAAGCAAGTAGAAAACAACAGTTGCTCGTCAAAGACAAAAATCGTGTTACTCACTGATATTTTATAGCATATGTTGACTATACAAAAGTCACGAAGTACCACAAGATCGATTGTAGATTATCAAAAACTATTGTTTCTAATATATTGATCGGTGGGTGTCTACGTTGTCAGTGGGTTGTTATGTAATATCGCTTGTTGTGGAGGCGCAATGACCCAGTGGTTAGGGCAGCGGACTCGCGGTCGTAGGATCGCGGTTTCGATTCCCAGACCGGGCGTTGTGAGTGTTTATTGAGCGAAAACACCTAAAGCTCCACGAGGCTCCGGCAGGGGATGGTGGTGATCCCTGCTGTACTCTTTCACCACAACAACTTTCTCTCACTCTTACTTCCTGTTTTTTGTTGTACCTGTATTGTCCAAAAGGCCGGGCTTGTCACTCTCTGTTCACGCTGAATATCCCCGAAACTACGTTAAGGGTGCACGTGTCTGTGGAGTGCTCAGCCACTTACATGTTAATTTCACGAGCTGGCTGTTCCGTTGATTCGGATCAACCGGAACCCTCGTCGTCGTAACCGACGGAGTGCTTCCAATATCGCTTGTTGATTTTATTGGCTACTAGTAGTATCGCCCGGCGTTGCGGTTTGTTTAGACCCTTTAGAGTTAGAATTTTTGAAAAGTAAAAATTTGGCAGTATGTAGCTTGTTATTCTCTTTAAGTGAAATACACCGAAAATGGCGACACAGCAGTCAAAACATCGTAAAAATAGGGATTTTCATAGAAAAAAGGCACATTTTTTATGTAAATAATTTTTGGTGTTAACATGGTCCGACTTGAATTTTTTCTTCTACGGAAGGAAGAGTTAGCCTTCTTCTATCATACTCTCATATATATATATTATATATATATCTTGATTTTTTATTTTTCATGCATTTTACGCATGCTTGCACGCGTGATGAACACAGTTCACGTCAACAGCTGACTGAGTAAAGTTCACAATTCATGCATGGGATGAGGCCTAACCAAACATTATCGATATTTTTCACTTGCGAATGAATTTCGGAACAGAAATAGCGCAGTCCAATATTCATTCGCCTAAACTTCAAGTGACCCATTTTTGGTTGTTCTACGATTTCTTCGCTAGGAGGAGATGTGCCGGGAAGTTAAACACACAGACACACAAGTTGAGTTTTATATATATAGATGTGCTTTGTGAGTATTGCCACTGATGATTGGAGAGACTCTACCATAGATCGGGTCACAGCAGTATGAAGGCCACAGGAGGACTTCAAACTGCAAATGCCTCATGTCTGTTTTAATTTTGCATGATAGAGGGGAGAGCAGGAATCCTTATGTTCTTTTATTGTTTGATAAGAATCTAAATTTTTATGAAACAATTCACAATAATATTGGGTTGTCCGGAAAGTTCGTGCCGATTTTTAAAGGAAAGAAAAAGGTCAATAAATACTTGCCATTACATTTTTAATCGACTAAATACGAACCATTTTGTTGCACAATGCGTCTCCATCTTTCCTTTAACTTGAAAATACCCTCAAGCACCCAGATAATCTACAACACTGCTACGACATCATCCATTCAACGCCTTCCTCATAAACCACAATCGTTCTTACCCTTAAACCCCAGGTATATTTTGAACGCAATCACAGCTTCCTCTGGTGTAGACACATGAATACACATATACACAAACGTTTATAGTCCCTGGTATTACACCGCAATAAACCTCAAGCACCCGACAAATCTACAACACTGCTACGACATCATCCATTCAACGCCTTCCTCATAAACCACATCGTTCTTACCCTAAACCCCAGGCATATTCTGAACACAATCACAGCTTCCTCCGGTGTAGACACATGAATAAACACATATATACAACGTTTATAGTCCCTGGTATTACACGCCTGGTATACACACCTCAAGCACCCAACAAATCTCCAAACACTGCTACGACATCATCCATTCAACGCCTTCCTCATAAACCACAATCGTTCTTTCCCCTTGAAACCCCAGGCAATATTTTGAACACAATCACAGCTTCCTCCGTTAGACACATGAATAAACACATATATACACGTTTATAGTCCCTGGTATTAGCGCAATAAACCTCAAGCACCCAGACAAATCTACAACACTGCTACGACATCATCCATTCAACGCCTTCCTCATAAACCCCAATCGTTCTTACCCTTAACCCCAGGCATATTTTGAACCCAATCACAGATTCCCTCCGGTGTAGACACATGAATAAACATATATACAACGTTTATAGTCCCTGGTATTACACGCAATAAACCTCAAGCACCCAGACAAATCTACAACACTGCTACGACATCATCCATTCAACGCCTTCCTCATAAACCACAATCGTTCTTACCCTTAAACCCCAGGCATATTTTGAACCCAATCACAGCTTCCTCCGGTGTAGACACATGAATAAACACATATATACAACGTTTATAGTCCCTGGTATTACACGCAATAAACCTCAAGCACCCAGACAAATCTACAACACTGCTACGACATCATCCATTCAACGCCTTCCTCATAAACCACAATCGTTCTTACCCTTAAACCCCAGGCATATTTTGAACACAACCACAGCTTCCTCCGGTGTAGACACATGAATAAACACATATATACAACGTTTATAGTCCCTGGTATTACACGCAATAAACCTCAAGCACCCAGACAAATCTACAACACTGCTACGACATCATACATTCAACGCCTTCCTCATAAACCACAATCGTTCTTACTCTTAAACCCCAGGCATATTTTGAACACAACCACAGCTTCCTCCGGTGTAGACACATGAATAAACACATATATACAACGTTTATAGTCCCTGGTATTACACGCAATAAACCTCAAGCACCCAGACAAATCTACAACACTGCTACGACATCATCCATTCAACGCCTTCCTCATAAACCACAATCGTTCTTACCCTTAAACCCCAGGCATATTTTGAACACAACCACAGCTTCCTCCGGTGTAGACACATGAATAAACACATATATACAACGTTTATAGTCCCTGGAATTACACGCAATAAACCTCAAGCACCCAGACAAATCTACAACACTGCTACGACATCATCCATTCAACGCCTCCCTCATAAACCACAATCGTTCTTACCCTTAAACCCCAGGCATATTTTGAACACAATCACAGCTTCCTCTGGTGTAGACACATGAATAAACACATATATACAACGTTTTTAGTCCCTGGTATTACACGCAATAAACCTCAAGCACCCGGACAAATCTACAACACTGCTACGACATCATCCATTCAACGCCTTCCTCATAAACCACAATCGTTCTTACCCTTAAACCCCAGGCATATTTTCAACATAATCACAGCTTCCTCCAGTGTAGACACATGAATAGACACATATATACAACGTTTATAGTCCCTGGTATTACACGCAATAAACCTCAAGCACCCAGGCAAATCTACAACACTGCTACGACATCATCCATTCAACGCCTTCCTCATAAACCACAATCGTTCTTACCCTTAAACCCCAGGCATATTTTGAACACAATCACAGCTTCCTCCGGTGTAGACGCATGAATAAACACATATATACAACGTTTATAGTCCCTGGTATTACACGCAATAAACCTCAAGCACCCAGACAAATCTACAACACTGCTACGACATCATCCATTCAACGCCTTCCTCATAAACCACAATCGTTCTTACCCTTAAACCCCAGATATTTTGAACACAACCGCAGCTTCCTCCGGTGTAGACGCATGAATAAACACATATATACAACGTTTATAGTCCCTTATTACACGCAATAAACCTCAAGCACCCAGACAAATCTACAACACTGCTACGACATCATCCATTCAACGCCTTCCTCATAAACCACAATAGTTCTTACCCTTAAACCCCAGGTATATTTTGAACCCAATCACAGCTTCCTCTGGTGTAGACACATGAATAAACACATATATACAACGTTTATAGTCCCTGGTATTACACGCAATAAACCTCAAGCACCCAGACAAATCTACAACACTGCTACGACATCATCCATTCAACGCCTTCCTCATAAACCACAATCGTTCTTACCCTTAAACCCCAGGCATATTTTGAACACAATCACAGCTTCCTCCGGTGTAGACACATGAATAAACACATATATACAACGTTTATAGTCCCTGGTATTACACGCAATAAACCTCAAGCACCCAGACAAATCTACAACACTGCTACGACATCATCCATTCAACGCCTTCCTCATAAACCACAATCCTTCTTACCCTTAAACCCCAGGCATATTTTGAACACAATCACAGCTTCCTCTGGTGTAGACACATGAATAAACACATATATACAACGTTTATAGTCTCTGGTATTACACGCAATAAACCTCAAGCACCCAGACAAATCTACAACACTGCTACGACATCATCCATTCAACGCCTTCCTCATAAACCACAATCATTCTTACCCTTAAACCCCAGGTATATTTTGAACCCAATCACAGCTTCCTCCGGTGTAGACACATGAATAAACACATATATACAACGCTTATAGTCCCTGGTATTACACGCAATAAACCTCAAGCACCCAGACAAATCTACAACACTGCTACGACATCATCCATTCAACGCCTTCCTCATAAACCACAATCGTTCTTACCCTTAAACCCCAGGCATATTTTGAACCCAATCACAGCTTCCTCTGGTGTAGACACATGAATAAACACATATATACAACGCTTATAGTCCCTGGTATTACACGCAATAAACCTCAAGCACCCAGACAAATCTACAACACTGCTACGACATCATCCATTCAACGCCTTCCTCATAAACCACAATCGTTCTTACCCTTAAACCCCAGGCATATTTTGAACACAATCACAGCTTCCTCTGGTGTAGACACATGATAAACGCATATATACAACGTTTATAGTCCCTGGTATTACACGCAATAAACCTCAAGCACCCAGACAAATCTACAACACTGCTACGACATCATCCATTCAACGCCTTCCTCATAAACCACAATCGTTCTTACCCTTAAAGCCAGGCATATTTTGAACACAATCACAGCTTCCTTTGGTGTATACACATGAATAAACACATATATACAACGTTTATAGTCCCTGGTATTACCCGCAATAAACCTCAAGCACCCAGACAAATCTACAACACTGCTACGACATCATCCATTCAACGCCTTCCTCATAAACCACAATCGTTCTTACCCTTAAACCCCAGGCATATTTTGAACACTGCTACAGCATCTTCCGGTGTAAACACATTAATAAACATATATATACAAAGCCTACATCAAACCTGTCTCAATCACAGTGCTGGAGAGAACATCATTGAGAGTGGAACACATTCAGAGTGGGACAGCCACAGAGACGACATTCCAAACACGTAGTAAAAAACAAGGAAACTTGACTTACGTTTGGTAGAGATGAGGGTAACAACTGTATTTCAGAAGATTGCGGACTTTCCACAGTTCTCAACAAAACCAACTACTTTCAGAATTATCGCTGAACGTCCAAAAATGTCTGAATTATTCACTGCAGCCGACAGTGTCGAATGACGCCGCTAGTTTCTGCCGCTGTCAGGAGTGTCCCCTTCGTCCGAGTGTAAAAACGATTCTCACCTGAAGTTGAACGACACTTGATATATAACAAGCTAATATTATCTACAGTCACGCTTCACTGAACAGACACTGAATATATCTTATTTTTAATGATCGAGTTTTTTTAAATAGTGTACGTGTTTTCGTTGTTGTTATTGATAGACTTTAAGAGTGTTTTTTTTATAGTTTGGTTGGATTAAGGGGTGTTATGGTTACGGTAATGATATTAAAAGTGGTAGTGGTGGTGGTGGTGGTGGTTATGGTGGTGGTAGTGGTAGTAGTTGTTGTAGTGGTGGTGGTGATGGTAGTGGTGGTGATAGTGGTAGTGGTTGTTGTAGTGGTGGTGGTGGTGGTGGTTGTGGTGGTGATGGTCGTTGTGGTGGTGGTAGTGGTAGTAGTGGTTGTAGTGGTGGTGCTGGTTGTAGTGATGGTGGTAGTGGTGGTAGTGGTAGTGGTGGTTGAAGTGGTGGTGCTGGTGGTGGTGGCGGTGGTAGTGGTGGAGGTAGTGG